>NW_024813686.1:0-2455 GCF_019175285.1 Sceloporus undulatus
AGTCAACCTCAACTAATGGTGACCCTGTGGGTGACAGTGAGACATCTCCATGTTCCCGTATCCTCAGCTGCTCTGCTTAGTTCCTGCAGGTTCGTGCCCATGACCTTCCTGATTGAGTCTAAACATCTGGCACAAGTTCTTCATCTCTTTCTACTGGCTTCTACCTTTCTTAGCATTAGTCTTCAGTGTCCTATCTTTGCCATTTAGGGTCTTGTCTAGTTCTTTCATGGCTAGCCTTTCCCAAGCCTAGTCTTCTTCTGACTTGACTGCAGTCTCTGTTCTGATCAGTGTTTGATCCAAGGTGTGGAAAACTTTTCAACTATTTTGAGTTCCTCATCATCTAGGATGAATTCATGTAGATTTTCTGTGGTCATTATTATTTTTGTTTTCTTAATGTTCAGCGCTTCCTTCTTTGACTTTAATAATTGTCCCAAATCTTTTTTGTTTTCTGCTCTTAAATGGTACCATCTTCATATCTTAGGTTGTTGATGTTCCTTCCTCCTATCTTCACTCCTTCCTTTCAGTCTAAACCTTCTCTGTGTACAATATTTTCTGTATGCGAGCTGAACAAGAAGGGTGAAAGAATGCAGACTTTCCTGTCCTCTTTGTCAATTGGAAACCATTCTGTTTCTTCATAGTCTGTTCTAAGTATAGACTATCAGGTATAGTGTCACTTCCATGGCGGTGCAGCGGGCGCAATGGGCGCATGCGCCCATTTAATTGAATGGGACACACCGCCCCTTCTGCCCCGCATGAGCTCTGCGGCTTGAGCGCGTATGCTCAAGCCGCGTAAGGCGCGCCCACGTATGATGCGGGCGCGCTGTATCTCATTTTTTGTGAATGGGAATGTATATTGATCATTGCTACCTCACATTTGCCCAAACCACCATCAGGCACTGATGACTTATGGAGTGATACTTTCTGCTTGAACCTGACCCCACCATGAAAGGCTCCCTCAGTGAACTTCTGTGTTCACCGTAATAGTACAATACCATCTGGATAACTGCCCCAATGGAACTGTTTGTTAAGCATTTCTTATATGTGTTTTTTCTCTTAACCCATATCCTATGTCTGTGTGAACATTTTGTTGTTGTTGTTGCCTTAGTATTTTTTGTGCAAGTGAGATGAATAAACATTTTTAAAATGCTATGTTACATATGAAAAAACAAAAATTGAAGACCATCCTGTTCAGAGAAGCGTTCCCAGACATTGCGTGATTGTCACTTGCTATCTGATGTTCTTTTTGTTGCCTGTTTTATTGAACCATTTCCTGCATTGCTATGTGTTTTATTTGTATTATCCTATCATTTCTTAGATTGTACGCCATAGGCAGGTTTACTCTTTTATATTTGTTGTTATTATTATTATTATTATTATTATTAACCTTTATTTATGAAGCACTGTAAATTTACACAGCGCTGTACATGCAATCTTTTTAGTTAGACGGTTCCCTGCCCTCGGGCTTGCTTTTATATACAGCACTGTGCAAATCTACAGCGCTATATAAATAATAATAATAATAATAATAATAATAATAATTAATACTAATGCACATACACAAGCAAGCAAGCCTCTGCTAAGCTAAAACAAACCAAAAGTCTTACCCCAACTGACCCTCACTTTTATCCCAACAAATTCTTTCAAAATATTCTTTGGGACATGGGAGGTTTAACCCACAGACCCATGCTCCTCTTCTGCTGTCCCTTCTTCTACACTCATGTGAAAGACCCCTGTTTTCCAATACTGTTTTCCAAGCTCCAGAGACTGGGGCTGCATCTATTTAGAGAGCATAAATAGGTGGGACCATGCTCTTTTAAGAGGCACAAATGTGGAATACAGATGAATTTCCACCAAAACTTTGCTTTGCTCTACAGTGTTCCGAATAAGGCTGTCCATTCACAAGCATATCAGACCCACATGTGGAGTCACAGACATCATCAGGAAGCAGCAAGAACTGATGCTTATGCATGCTAGGAATAAGAAGAGTCAGCTTAAATTAGTTAACCGTAAACCAATAAACTGGTGTGTTTGTGGGTACGCTAGACCACAGAAGCTTATACTGCCATAGTTCGGTTAAATCTTTAATGTGCCAGACTTCATTTTGTTCTTCATTCTAAATGAAATCTAGTATTACTTAATTGTTTTGTAAACAAAACAATTGCCTCTTAATGCATTATACAATATTTTTCTCTCAGAGTTTTGCCAGGAAACTATAAGTGATCTTTTTGCTTCTACAAATGAATGCATGAAAAACACTTAACTTTCTGCCAGAGTCACTGTAGGGCCTGAATGCAGCATGTATGTTACTGCAACCTAGTGGCTAGTACATATATTTCAGAAAATGTGCATTCTTTAAAGGGAAATTATTTCAACTCACACCAGTCAGCCTCTTTACCTGCTGTGCTGATTGTAATGGTTGTTGACTTTGATGGTTCCCTGTTCTTGAAAGGATGGG
>NW_024813687.1:0-2455 GCF_019175285.1 Sceloporus undulatus
AAAGTACAGCAGTGGTAAGAAAACTTTTTATATTTTTCATTCTTTAATGTAAAAATAAAGTAAGTGGAGGGTTAACCTCCTTCTTTGCAATTCTATCCTGCATCAACAGAAGAATAGTGTTCACATCAGATACTAGTACTAATCCATTTTCTTATATCAGACATCCAATGGAATATCATGTCCAAGTCTGGGCACTACAGTTCAAAAAGAATATTGGCAAACTGAATCTATCCAAAGGAAGGTGTCCACGGCGGTAAAAATGATGGAAATCAAGCCTTATGAGAAATGGCTTGGGGAGCTGGGTATGTTTAGTTTTGAATTAAAGAAGACTGAGAAGTGAAACAATAGCCATCTTAAGTATCTGAAAGGCTGTCATGTGGAAGACAGAAGAAACTTGTTTGACAGCAGAAGACGCTGCCTTGGAGAGTGTCTGCCTCTCCTTCTTTGAACGTTGAAAGCAGAAGTTAGATGGCCATCTCTCAAGAGTACTTGGGGCTGAACAAAAAGGTCCTTGGGGCCCGTTTCAATGCTATGCTTCTATGATTCTAAGCTGGGTCATTGCCTAAAACACCAAGTGGAGAATCAGTGATGTCAGCAGTGTGGCCACACCCCTGACTTCAACCAGTTCAAGGGTGGGGGAGAGAATAGCTTTCTATCCAAAGTTCCCCACCCTGACATACAGAAAAGATAAACCCATTTTTAAAAAAAAAATCCAGGTAAACAAATGTCTGCATACTAAAACTAAAATAATCAATTGATCCAAGGAAGAAGTGTAGAGAATGGCAACTACTACTTAACAAATCTGAAGAAGTCAACACTAAAACTGTGTTAAGACACAACATAAGGCCAGAAATGAAAAATGAAAAGTTTTAAAGGCCTGTGAAAATAGAAAAGCCTTTAACTAGTACTGAATAAAATAGTGAAGTGAGCACCAGACAAACTCTGCTCAGCTGGAAAAGACAGCTGAGAAGACAGATAGTCACTAATGAGAAGTCCCTTTCACTCCTTGCTGTCTAACTCCTTGCCTCTTGAAGAATGATCATCTCAGATGAACTGAAAACTTTGTTAGTGACATATAGAAGAGATACTACTTCAAATACTATGGTCCTAAGCCTCAAAGGTGTTTAAAGGTCAGGACCTGCTGTTTTGAATTTGGCTCTGACATGGATGAGGAGCGAATGAAAATGGCAAAGTACTGGTGCAATATGATCATAAAGCTGCATTCCAGTTAGTACTCGCACCATAATATCCTGCAACTAAATTTTTGGACTGCATCCAAAGGTAGCAAGAAGTTTAATATGATGTAACAATCTAAACAGGTATAATTAATAGTACAAAGGTTCAACTGGTTTTAAAAGGCTCAAATGGTAAAAATAAGGGCAATGAGGTCCCATCCACAGTGGGTGGGTGGCTCTTTGTTCCCTCCTGTAGCCTCCAGCACTTCACTGAAACCAACCAAAATTCTGCACCAAATAATTTTGGGCCCTTTGGAAACAGTGGAGAAGAGCAGGAAAGGGGGAGGAGGAGTCTGCAAAAATCATATCCTATTCCATTGAATCCTTTCTTAGATATAAGTTATTTCCATTTGTGAAAGAACATTTTTGAATCCCACCCATTATTTAAAAATATATGAAACATGAAGGCTCAGACAGAGGGGACATCCTTTGGAAGTACAGCATCCAGAATGTATTAATATGCTAGTTTTCAGCTCTAACATTTAATATGAACTATAAAATTCTATATAGCAGTTGAATAACATCAATTCAAATATTGAATTAATTGCAAGTACTGACCTCTTTTTCTGTTAGCTCTGCTTGTAAAGCATTCACTTTTTCCTTTAGGTCTTTGTTTTCTTTTTTAAAGGATTCAATTTCTTCAATCCTTTCACGGTCATCTCTTTCCCTCTGTTCCTTTAATCGCTCTATAATTCTCTCCTAAAAAGTGAAAATATGGCTACACTTTATCATTTTAAGCAGCAACATAAAATGTGGTTATGTAGAAAACTAAAACTATGTATCATTTTTTCAACAGAAAGTCTTGATTTGCTCTCAATGCCAAAATAGCAATATTGGGATCATCTTCCAAACAACTGTGCACTCTAGGTCCTGTAGTTCCTATGATATTGTGGTTTGCCATTTACACAAGAACATCCTTTTCACTTCTTGTGCAAACAAAAAAACAAACAAACAAATAAATAAATAAGAGACAGCATAAGGTGAGCTTGGGTTGGCTGGGTTAAACCTCCCCTACCCCAAGAAAGCCTACTGTGAGAGTTTGTTGAGTGAGGGTCAGTTGGAATAAGGTTGCTTTTTTTGTCTGAGCTCAGTTGAGGCTTACTTGTGTGTGCACTAGTGGTCCAAAACACACTGCAGAAATAATCTAGTTTGTTACCACTTTAACTATCCTGGCTCAATGCTGGGGAATTCTGAGAACTATCGTTTTGTGAGACATTTAT
>NW_024813688.1:0-2455 GCF_019175285.1 Sceloporus undulatus
GCTTAGTATGTTTGTATAACATTGTAACCCATTCTAATATTTATTTTTAGGGGCTTATGTCAGGTGCAGAAATTGTGTATCCTACACAATTGGCTATACTGGCTGGGGCTGATGGAATTTGCAGTCAGAAAAGAACATACAATACCTATTCTTGCTGATTGTTTTTTGTGCTACTGCTCTAATCTAAGGCAATGCATAGATAATCCAGCCCATTCAACCAAACAATGCATCTAATTGCTTTACTTTGTTTTTATCTTTCTAAACAGATGCAGCTTTGTGCTGGTTTTTCCCTAAGGAAAAGCAACACCTGAAATTCATGCCACAGTGGCTTCTCAAGAGTGAATATTTTTCAGTGTCTGGAGTATATCACACGGAGCTTTGTGGTGATTTCTGGGTCAATTCAGGCACCTTTTCAGAGTGACAGCACTTTCAACTATGTGGTTTCACGTCGTAAAGTGACTGTGTTATCAGACGCCATTGATTTCTATGGGAGCTCCTTGCGAGGTGCTTCAGCAGTGATTCCAAAGTGACCCCTCATTTTGGTAAAACTGGAAAAAAAGTGACTTCACAGAATTCGCTTCCAAGTTCCCTTCGATTGCGCTGCGAATTGGTCTGGTGTAGAATGCAGCTTTACTACTGCTCTGATACTCCACCACAACCGCCCCGGGAGGAGGAGGAGGAGGAGGAGGCAGCCCCCTGTCCCTTCCTTCCCACGGGTGCCTGGCATCCCCAAGAAGGAAGGTAGGAGGAGGAGGCAGCCCCCCATCCCTTCCTTCCCAGGGGTGCCTGTCACCCGCGGGAAGGAAGGGAGGAGGAGGGAGCCCCGTCCCCAACCCCTTCTCCTCATGGGTGCCGATTTGAATCGTTGAACCCTCCGGTGTGGTAATACAATGTGCACTCACTCCCCTTTGCTTGAATCCGCATCACATGACTTGCTTGGAATAGAACTGACTTCGCTTGCCCCTCACTTCGGAAGGACAACAGAAAGGCAACCAGGTGGTAAAACATCAGGTTTTTACCTCAATTCGCATTGCTAGACAGGAGTGACTCTGGATCTGGTGTGAAAAAAATCACACTTTTCATTACTAGAACAGGAGTGACTGCAGATCTCAGCTGCAACATCCCCCCCCCCCCCTGGTGTGATAAGGTCCTCTGTGTCTTCTTTCCTCTTCCTCCAGGATTTTGCAGATTAAAATAGGGACACCTGTGAGAATTTATAAGGCATATGGATAAGCAACATGAAGGCCTGATTGAAAGGGTATGGTGAAGTGCAAAAGTTATTAATGGGGAAGAACATATAAAACTAATATTTTAATCAAAGAAATACTGGATTTAATGTTCTGAATTTAGAAAAAAAAAAGAAAACCAATCCAAATCATCAGATACAACAATCTCTCTCCCTCTGTGTGTGTATGTGTGTGTGTACAATGTGATTATCAACTTTATATTATAGATTAACGTAAAATCAACCAGACCCTGCTCAGAATGACAACTTCCTCTCAGACTCATGAGCTCTGTGTTTACTTCCTTCCTCTCTTCTCAACATACATAACGTGCTAGATTCAAATCCAGTGTTCCCCATTAAGCTTATATGGTCACTTTGAGAAAATCATACCCTCTCTGTCTAACCTGAATGTTATTACAATAAAAATGGGAATGGGGATAAGTCATGGACAACATCTTCAGCACCAGGAAGTAGATGGAACAGATCTAACAGAAACATTTAGATTCAGGAAATGAATGTGGAAGAAGAGGAAGTAAACTATGCTTTTTTCCCCTTTCAATCACTGGGCCCCTAACTATTGGTGGAGTATTTGTACCAATTGGACCTACTGATAATTTGGCCCTACTGGATGATGTTCAGCATTTGATACAAGGCACCTGTGTTCCAAGTGATATTTAAAAAGCTAGCAGTATTTTTATTGCTATTCATTTATTCTGGAGAATGCTATACACTTTAACGACTTCAGCAAGAGTCATATTCAGGGTGTAACAAACTACAGTAATATCCCAAATCCATAAAACAATGATACTTTTAAACCAAAAATTCACAAAATACATGATGCAAGTTTTTGAAGTTCCATTGGCTTCTTCATCAGGCAAAGGTGTTTAAAACCAAACAGGATATATATTTTTTAAAATGACAATGTTAGTTACAGGCCTGCAGTTTGTCAAGGTGTTGTTGGTGTGTTGTTCTGTGTTGAGATATTAGGGAGAGATATCAAAGTAGGCTGGCCCCTCCTCCTTCTGGCAGTGTGGCACTGGGAACAAAGCATTCCAAAATCCAGGAGACATAAAACTGAAATTCCATTAATAATACAAAAAGGTACTTCTGAGATCCAAGATGTCTCCATCCTTCGTGAGGTCACATATATTTTGTATATTTTGGATGACTAAATAAAGGTATCACTGTTTTCTGGATTTTTGATGTTACTGTACTTCAACAAGAGTGCAT
>NW_024813689.1:0-2455 GCF_019175285.1 Sceloporus undulatus
CATCGAAGGAAGGGCCTTTTAACAATATACAGTGGGCCCTCGCCTTACGCGGGGATCCGTTCCAGATCCCTCCGCGTAAGGCGAATTCCGCCTATGCTCAAGCTCATGCGCGGTGGCGCGGCAGCACGCGGGGCGCAACAGGCACACACGCCCATTCAATTGAATGGGACACGCCACCCCTTCCGCCCTGAGCACGCCCCGCGGCTTGAGTGCGTATGCTCAAGCCGCGTAAAGGGCGCCCGTGTATGGTGCGGGCGCGCTGTAAAACTATAAATCAGTTTTATTTTACATATAAATATAATTATAAATTAAAGTCTATATTATATATAAATATAAAACTGTGCAAATATTGTACAAAGACTGTTGTGTCACTCCAGGCTACTTTGCTAACACCACAGGCAATATTTGCAGTCCTTAGAAGAAAGTGCATCATTAACGATACTGAAACATTCTGAAATATATATGATGAAGTTAAAATTCGAAGCCTATTTTTGTATCTACTTCTCACAGTTGTGCTACCCTAAACTAATTCATATCATATCATAATCTGTTTCAATGATCACAGGTTAGTGTAATGTTTGTTATCTGGCATCTTTTAACTGCAAGCTTTAATAGCATATTTAATAAGGTTCATGCTTTGGTCTGAATAATCACAGGGGAATCACAAATATCTGATATTTTAAATTGGATTAAATGGGTTGATTAGTGAAGCAGGTTCTTTCTGGAGCAGATAAGCCATGGTTTCCCGAAGCATTTTGAGTTAAGTGCTAAATTACATTTCTGAAGTCAGGAAACACAGCCAGATTTTTACCAGTGTATATTTGTCAGTTCGAGTTCAGACAGTAACAAATGCTTTCTAGGGGGGGAAATTGCATTAATGTATTGTGAAGCTCACACAATAAACTGTAACTCAGGAATTTAACCAGGAGGACATAGAATAACAATGGTCAAATGCAATCATTCAAAGGTTTAGAGATGCAGAAGAAACAAACAAGTTCTATACCATAAACGTGATTTGCAAAGAAGATATCGCTATTTGTAAGAAGTACAAAGAGTGGGTTTATACTACACTTTTTTAAAAGAGGGGATTGGTCTTAGATTTATAGACTCTCAGGCTTCATTTTCTCTGACACACCTCTTCCTATCTCTTCTTTTACTCATGGAAAGAACAGAGGCTGATTCCATCTTTCTTTCTCCCTTTAAAATGTAGTTATCCAAACACTAGCTCCCATACAGAAAAGGAAGAGGAATTTCCTCCCCAGGATGTTTTCATGGTATAATGTAAATGGAATACCAACTGCATTTTGCTCATGGTTAGGATCAAAACAGAAAGTGTTGGGGGAAATCTAGCCAAACTGTGTATCTGCTGTATGTAATCCCAAATGGCCCCCAACTTTTCCAGTCTTTCATTGAAAAACTGGCCCATTAAAAAAAAAACTTTTAGTTTCCATAGAGAATTTAGGTAAGTACAGATGGCTCTTCGTATCTGTGGGGGGTTGCGTTCCAGACCACTGCCACCCCACAAATGGCAAATTCTATGGGACCTCAAGTCCCATTCTCTTCAATGGCTGCATAATGTGCCTGTAATTGTGCTGCTGCATATGACGCTATTGAGGACAATGGTGTGCAGGCATCCGTGGTTGCTCCAATCCATGGATGGCAAGCCTGTGGAAAGGAAAAGCCAACTGTATTTGAAAGTTCTGGAATTAAAAATGTTCAATATGTGCTTGACCTCATAGAAGTGAGTCAAGATTTCCCTTGGTGTCAACCATACAGCATTTGTTGTTGTTAACTGCTGTCAAGTCAATTTTGACTTACAGTGATCCTATGAATGAGAGACCTTCAAGCCACCCTGTCATGACAACTCTGACCAGATCTTGGAGACTCGGGATTCTTTGACTGATTCTATCACCCTGTAATGTGGTCTTCTTCTTTTCTGACTTCCTTCTACTTTACCAAGCATTATTGTCTTTTCTAGTGAGCCATGTCTTCTCATATTAGTTATCCCTCCATATTTGTAGGTTTGATATTTGCGGATTTGACTATTCACGGATTTGATTAATAGGTTCTCTCTAGGAATATCTAGGTCCTCCTGTGCAACTCTATAGTCAACTTTAACTAAAGGTTGCACTGAAAGGCCTAGAGATTCCTAGAGAGGATACACTACTAGGCATTTGTGGTCAGTGTCTCTCAGACGTTGGCCAGAGTTGCCCTGGAAGACCTAGAGATTCCTAGAGGTGTCCTCTCAGTAAAAACATGGTGTTTTTGTTATTTGTAGTTTTTCTATATTCACGGGGGTCTTGTGCCCCTAACCCTAGCGAATATGGAGGGACAACTGTATTTTAGCTTTGATGCTCCCTCATGAACAGCTGAGTACAACTGAATATTTATTTCATTTTACATTTTAATTACTTCTCATATTTCTCTCAATATAAGACCAAAAACATCTTACAAA
>NW_024813690.1:0-2455 GCF_019175285.1 Sceloporus undulatus
ACAGATGCTGGCAAAACATCAGGAATAAACTCTTCTAGAACATGGCCACATAGCTCGAAAACCCCCCAAAAAACTCCCATTTTCCTTAATCACAACAACCATGCACCATGCTGGGCTTGGGATGATAAGAACTGTAGTCCAAAACATCTGGAGAACACGAGGTTGAAAAAGACAGCTGTAAGGGTTAGAAATTTTTAAAGAATAAAGAATAGCATATCAAAGTCTTGAATATCCCATCAAATACCCAGTTATCAGCTCCCTTGTAATTCCAGTCCTTTGGAATATAGATAGTTGTTGTTATGTGCCTTCAAGTTGACTCTGACTTATGGCAACCCTATTATAGGGTTTCTTTGGCAAAATTATGCTGTGGCAGTTTGTCATTAGCATCCTCTAAGGCTTAGAGAATATGATTTCCCCCAGTGTGGGTTTCCACAGCTGAACAGGGATTCAAACTCTGGTCTAGTTCTAGTTCAAGACTCAAACCATCATATCATGCTATTGGAGCATACATAGATCAGGGCATTGTTATATGAGTTTCTCTGGAGGAACAAGCCTGAAGATCCAAATGTGGTTTGGATAGCTGTTTAATTCCAGATCAAGGACAAGTGAGGAATAGTGATCTTCCATTGTTTGTGTCGGAAGAGAAAGAACTGCCAGTGTTTCATTAGTTTCTTCTGTGTTTTCCTCCTCCCCTTTATCTTTATATAGTTTTGTTATGATAATAATTATGAATACATCGTGGGGAGAGTCTGGATTGGCTTTTGGCTCATAATCTTGGTGGTTCTGGTAGTGGCTTGTGAGGGCAGCTTCCTGGTACGCTACATCTCCCGTTACACCCAAGAGATCTTCTCCTTCCTCATCTCTCTCATCTTCATCGTGGAGACATTCACCAAACTTATCAAGGTAGTATGACTTGTTTTATTTCTTAAGCTTGTGCAACACAAGGCTCTTTCACGCTTAGAGATCAGTCCGTTGCCTTGAGTAGAACACTAGATTCTAAAGTCAGCAAAGAGCAGAAGCACAAAATAACATGGCAAACTTTATATTGGCAGATTGGCAAAGGTTTGGGTGGTTCACTAGATAACAATCTCAATTCAAGCCAAAAGGTACTACCAAGTGGTTGGAGGGAATAGAATTCTCAATGCAGTTTCTTTTCAGGTAGTACCGACCCAAATAGTAAATGTAAGTGCTACCTTGTTTGGCAGCCTTACCCACTTTTCTTTTTACTTGATAGAAAAACTAAGTTGGGGAAGCATAAGAATTTGACTAAGGTCACCCACTAAGTCCATGTGTGAAATGATAATGGATAAATATATCTGGTCTTCAAGGTTCAAGTGCCTCGGTAAAGCATCTTTGTATTGCTGATACTAGGATGCATTCTTTTGTCTCACCATGTGAACCTTGAACACTATTACTCTCATTGTGACATCTACTATATGATTTCTTCTTTCTGAACTGCTGCACACTTGTTTCAGGTAGCTGTTCCTCCCACCTCCACAATGAGAAAGCTGTGTTCTTAGATATGGTTTCCATAGAAACTAAAGAGCAAAAGGCGAGAGGAATGAAAAGATGGAGAAAGAAAGAGAAATGAAATGGAGGTCCTTCAAGTGGATTTAATTTAAGATTATTATTTCAGGATCAAACTAGATGTTAAGTGGAAAGCATATCTCCTATTATTTAAACTTGTTTCACCTCCCACAATGGTTTTTCCTCAGATATGTGTCTTAGCACTTAAACCTATAAATTAGATCTATGTTTAACCTCTAGCGAAAAAACACAAAGCAAAGCATGTTAAATACAATATAGACAGGGAAGGAAAATAATGTGCTAGGGGTGCAGTTCTGTATAAAATGCACTAGTGTGCAGTTTGATGTGACTTGGAGTATTTGATTTTATTGTTTGTTGCTGCGTGCCTTCAAGTCATTTCTGATTTATGGCAACCCTAAGGTGAACCTAACATGGGATTTTCTTGGCAGGTTTCTTCAGAGTATGTTTGCCATCCTCTAAGGCTGAGAAAGACTTATTCTTGCCTTTCATCAGAGTATGGTTCCTATCTCACCCATGGAAACCCACTGGGTGAACTTGAGCAAGACACTCTCTCAGCTTCTGAGGATGGCAATGACAATAGCAAACCCCTTCTGAAGAAATTTGCCAAGAAAACCCTATGATAGGTTCATAGAATCACAGAATCATAGAATCGTAGAGTTGGAAGAGACCACAAGGGCCATCCAGTCCAACCCCCTGCCATAGGGTTGCCATAAATTGGAAATTACTTGAAGGCACACAACAACACTCACATTGATCCATGGATAAGTCAACTCAGGTTTCTTAGGTCAATTTTTTGACTAAAATGTCTAGACTTACACATGAGTATGTACAGTATGCTACTGCATATTCCCCTCTGTTAAAAACTTTCTACAGATATAAAACCAGTACAACCAGTCAAAGTTTGGGC
>NW_024813691.1:0-2455 GCF_019175285.1 Sceloporus undulatus
AATTAAAAGTATACCTTTAAATAACAATATCATAGGTACAAAATAAACGTGTTTACATATATATAGTTTAATGTGATTTAAAGTGAAAATTTGGTAAAATCTGTTTTTAAATATATTTAATTTTTAATATATTTTTTAAAAAATACGTTGAAATTTTAAACTTTATTTTAAAAACAAACAAATAAACTGGGGCCTCTCTTCTTCCACTAAGCCGCACCCCACTCACCCTATCTCTTCAACATTTTAATGAGATACAGATGAATTCCACAGCCTGTTTCTGCCAAAAGGCAGATGTTTGGGAGGCAATGATGTCACCCTCCTTAACGTGTCACCTAGTGTGGTCTGAACTCCCTGCATCCCCCTAGTGATGCCTTACTTGAGGACAATATGCTTTTGTATTACCCTGCCAGCAATCCAGCTGAATAAATTTAAAGATGGGGCAAATGTTGAGAGAATGCCTTGCCAATAGCTCAGCAATTGCAATCCCCCTGACATATCTCTTATCACTTCTGTACAGCATTTTGCAATTTGGACTAGCATTGGAACACCCTCTCATGGTGCTATAGTTCTTCCAGAGTTGCTTGCCTAAATTCCATGCATAAAAGAGGTTATACTTATACCATCAGACAGTTCATCATCCTTTTGTTCCAGCCCTATGGATCTTTTCCTTGCTACCTGGTGGTGAGACTTTTCTGTTTATACCCTAAACAATGATGTTTGGTCATGTTTCTTCAGATGCTTGAGTAGGCTGTTGGTGCTGTTGTTATAGATTATTGATTATCTTAAGAATTTTACCCAGAAATCAACAGGGAGACCAAAGAGCTTTATTGGAAAGGAAACATGTTTATTTTTAGCTGCAGTATTGTTCCCAGCAGGAAATTCTTCCAAATTACTGGGACCCCGAATTCAAAGTGAACAAAGTTTTTATAGCATTTTGAACAAAGGAAACTGTAAATCACATTTCATTGAATACAGTGAATTAAACATTTACACCCCTGTATATTCATTGGATGTCCATATATTACCTAACACATGTTTCTATCTCTTGTGTACCCATCAATCAAACCATTATCTATATGTTTTGTTTCACTGTCCTCAAACTGTTTATGCAGTACTTCCTTTTATTTGGGTTAAAAGTATGAGTTAGGAGCTATTTCCAAATAGTTTACATTCCAAAACAGAACATTTGACATGACCTGGAATAACAACCTTTGCTCTCATTTCAGCACTATAATTTTTAACTTCTGGGCATAAAGTCTTTTCTCCAGCCATCACTGTTTCATTTTGCACAACATTTTGAGAAAGGCAGCAGAGAAATGGATGGATTAAATTACAGAAATAAATTCTGAATTTTAACCATGCTACCACACACATTTTTACTACGCTACCACCATGCTACCACACTGTAACACCCTAGTAATTAACCTTTCCTCATTTGCTCCCTATAGTGCACTTCAATCCTACAGTGAAGGCAGATAGCAGTCTTGGAATCCACTCCCACTTCATGTATTCCTGAGTAATTCTCAGTATCATCTGTGCAGACTTAGACTGCTTGCCTCACACCTAGCAATAGCAATAACAAGTATATTTCTATACCGCTTAACAGTGCACTTAAGCACTCCCTAAGCGGTTTACAAAGTGTAAGCTAATTGCCCCCAACAATCTGGGTACTCATTTTAGTGACCTTGGAAGGATGCAAGACTGAATCAAGCTTGAGCCCTTTTGCTGGTAATGAACTTGCAACCTTATGGTTTGTGAGTGAGTGGCTGCAGTACAGGCATTTGACCACTGTGCCACCAGGGCTCCTGAGGCATAAACCTAGCATAAATGACTAAGGTGATTGAGAGTGGGAATAATAGTTTTGCTACTACACACACAGTGCTTTCCTCACTTCCTGACAGGTGTCAAGAAAAAGGCACCAACGTTACTTTCCATAGTGTCAAAACATTCAGGATTTCTCTCTGTCACAAAAATAGAAAACTCACAACAACATTTAAAAACTTTGCCTTTTCAAGAAACTCATGGAGTTTTACTTAGACCTGCACCACCTTCTGGAGAACAATAGTACAGATGTAGGTATTTTCTGAATACCTACATCTTGTAGGTATTTTTGTACAACATTTTGTACAACATTTTGAGAAAGAGGGACATGACAGCAAATAAATGGATGGATTAGATTACAGGAATTAATAAAGGTGTAATGTGAAGTTGAAGGTGTATTGTTTACTGGAGTTTCCGGGTTGGTTTTTTCACTCTTGCTTGATAGGACAAAACCCAAAGACCTGATGAAGGAAAAATCACCCTAACCCCCCCTTCACCCTCCGAAGAATGCCCAGACAGTGAATTCTTTGGGCTCTCCTTCTTTTTTGGCATGTTTGCCTACTCCAGCTCCCTGATTCTTTTTCATAACTTTTTTGTTTGTTTGTTTCAGAAAATCTATGTTTGGATAGAAAAG
>NW_024813692.1:0-2455 GCF_019175285.1 Sceloporus undulatus
CTGCATCCCCATCCCACCCCTCTGCCACCTAACCCATCATCCTTTGACTGCTCCTGCATTTGGAGGAAGGATGACAGCTAAGGAGGGGGCAGGGAAGGAGGGCAGTGTCCAGAGCCCTACTGAGCATGTGCAAAGGTGCCGATTCGAATTGTTGAACCCTCAAAGTACTGTATGCTCTGGTGTGGTAATACAATGTGCACTCACTCCCCTTTGCTTGAATCTGCATCACGTGACTTGTGAGTTTTTGGCTCTCTTTGAAGTGATGATAACACTTGCCTTGTCACTTGTGGTCCCTGTGAACTGCCCAGTGTTGTGCTGGTTGGTCTAAGGTCACAACCAGGTCCCTAGCATCAAGGCCACATGCCTTGTTCTGACCTCAGTGGCAGTGCTGGGTGATGAACTAGGGCAGCCGCCCTTCGTTCACTGCAAGAGCTGAAAACCTGCAGCAAGAGTGCATGTAAGAGGAGAATACGGGGCCAGAATAGTCAGAGGAGCAGCCTGGAGTATTCTGGCAAGTGTAGACCTCCCCATAGAAAAATGCAAACTACGTCCTTTGTCCTAAATATTCAAAGGGCTGTATAAGATATAACAGGGGTTTTTTTTAGATCTTACAGTGGTCTGTTAGTGTTGATGTGTGAAAGGAGTAAATCTGATTACCAACAGTCCAATTTCTTGGGTTCAAAACCACCTCTGTGAAGATTCTTTTTGCTATTTGTGCAGTAGTGAGTGTATTAAAATATATAGTGTGCCATTAAGCCATTGTCTTTGTTCACACCGCTGCTAACAGATTCATGTTTATGAATATAATTCAGTTCAGTTGTTTCTCTTTCAGGTCATCCTTTATAATTTCCTCATGGAAAGAGAAATTTTCTTGAGTTTTATAGTTTGCCTGTCACCATGGCTGCATCCGCACTGCAGAAATAATCCAGGTTGCCATGCCATGGCTCCATGCTATGGAATCCTGGGTTTTTTTAGTTCAGTGGGGCACCAGAGCACTCTGATAGAGAGTAGGCTAAATATCTCACAAAACTACAGTTCCCAGAATCCCATACCATTGAGTCATGGCAGTTAAAGCAGTGTGAACCTGGGTTATTTCTGCAGTGCAGATTCAGCCTATGTGCATAAATCTCAGTTTATTTAAGAGACTTTAAAAAACCATACCAGGTGGGATACAGCATAGTAGCTATTGTGTTGTTTTAGGAAAGGAAACCCAAATTCAACTATCTGCTCAGAAGCAAAGGTTACTCGATGGATCTCTTAGCTTACCTCACAAGGATATTGTGAAGAGAAATTAAAACACTTCTAAAATTTGAGCTGTGAAATGGGTATAATAAATATTTTTATACATAATCTTTTGTCAATTAATTTAAGCAATAGCATATTAGAAATGGTTGTGGGATGGAAGTTGCATGATTGATAATCATGAGATATCCAGGTTGGTCTCGGCTCCCTAGACAGTTTTTCACTCCCTGCTTCAGTTCAGCCATCTTAGATCAAGTCTTCCAAAGTGTAGTCTGACACTTTGGCTTGGAAAACTGTTATAGATGTTTGTGCTTGCTCCTCTGCTCCATGCCATTTTCCCATATCATTTCCTAGTTTTTGTTAACATAATATTTGACTCAGTAGGGTTTGGTGAACATTGCCTTAAGACCAATTACTATGTCCCTTCAAAGTATGATTTGAATACACAGCTAACTATAGATTAACAGTTTAGAAGACATGATAGTATATAGTTAAGGAAAACCAGGATTGGAAGGAAAGAAAATTACCTAATGAAATAATATTTAGCTTTTGGCACTTTATACATATTTTGCATAATTAAAGAGACTGTGGAGTCCCCCCTCCCCTTTAGCCTTGAGGTAAAATTAAACATACATTCTGTAAGACAGTAAGGGCTGTTGGACAGTGGAACATGCTCCTTCCTTGGAATGTAGTGGAGTCTCCTTCCTTAGAGGTTTTTAAGCAGAGGCTGGATGGCCATCTGTCAGGGATGCTTTGATTGAGAGTTCCTGCATGGCAGGGAGCTGGACTGGATGGCCCTTGCAGTCTCTTCCAACTCTATGATTCTATGATTCTATAAGTAATCAGAGACTATTTGTAAATGTAGTTATTGTTACAATTCTGGACAGAAGATACATTCTCCCAACGAAGTTAGGCTCCTACAATTGTTTTTGTTTTTTTAAATTTTATTAATGACAAAAAAACATACACAAAACAAACATATCAACATACAAACATATATACACAAATGGCTGTATAACAGTGTATAACTTTACACAGTCATTACATAATGCTCTTGTATATGATTTTAACTAAGAAAATTAACTATAGTCCCGAGAAAACTTCTCTAACCTCTTGTTACTATCATATTTCATTTCCCAATTGATATAACATCTTCTACCTTAAACATGTTTCTTTAGCCTAATATGATCTACACCACAGCTATATTTTAGAG
>NW_024813693.1:0-2455 GCF_019175285.1 Sceloporus undulatus
CTTCAGCACCAGGGCGCACATCTTCCAGATAGATCCGGCCACCAAGAGAAATTGGATCCCAGCTAGCAAGCATGCCCTGACAGTCTCTTATTTTTATGACGCCACCCGTAACGTCTACCGGATCATCAGTGTGGGAGGCACCAAGGTGAGACCCAGGAGGTGGGCAACTACCCTCATAATATTTTTTAATGTCACCCAATAGAGGTACACCTCAGTTAATGAAGTCAATATGTTCCTGGGCATGACTTCCTTAACATTTTGAATCAGAGGTAGAATTAACATGGAAAGAATAAGAGAGGTTCCTGCACCACTAAAAGAGCAATTCAGTGTGTTTCAGCAAACTTTGCATCCAAAGCTAACAATATGCTAATGCAAAATGAAACAACCAGGTCAAGTAAGCCTTGCATAAATAAAGAAAAACATTTTGAATCCTCAAGAGAGCACTTGAAAACGTCTTCCAAAACACATCCAGCAATGATTCCCCCCCCCTTTTCCACGTCTTATAATTTCCGACAAGATTGGAAAGCCTTTGTGGCTAAAGAGCAGGGCATAAATATTCTAAATAAATAAATAAAATTAATAATAAATCTGTGCATCTTTAACATAATGGGGATAGCTGGTGAGACAGGCTTGTCTGCTGTCCCTTTCTCTGCTTTGCTGCACAGTATAGAGTAGCATGGTGTAGTAGTTGGAGTGTTGGACTACGACTCTGAAGACCAGGGTTCGAATCTCTGCTCAGTCACGGAAACCCACTGGGTAACCTTGGGCAAGTCCCACTCTCTCAGCCTCAGAAGAAGGCAAAGGCAAAGTGTTGTCAAGATGGCAAACGTTTTTAATGCAGAAGAACGCTCAAGCTAGGAGAGGTTAGAACTATTTGCTTTTGCCTGCACTGATGGTGAAGGGCAAGATTCTGTTCCCTCCTCTCTGGTCGCTCCTGCTGAGTCAATTTGAGCGGAAACAACTTTTGCATTTTTAAATCAGTTTATAGTTTTTTGTGAGTTTTTAGGGCTATGAAGAGTTTATTCCTGACGTCTTCTAGAACATGGCCACATAGCCCGAAAAACCCACAGAAAACTATGGATGTCAGCCATGAAAGCCTTTGACTTCACATTAAATCAGTTTGCAGCAACAGAAGTATACTGAGGACAGAGGGGGAAAGTGGGAGGAGGAAGAGGAGAGAGAAAATGGAAGATTTCGAAAGCAGTTAGAAAGTGGGACCATGGAGGATTAATAATTGGGACTGTCCCTGCTAAATCAGCGCAAGGGTAGGTGGTTATGGCTGTGTTAGTTGACAAACCAAATGTGATTTGTGGCTTTAAAAGAAAGTAGGTGGTAGCAAACTGGGAAGGAGTATGGACAGTGCTATTCCAAAGTGGGACCATAACTACAAGTGGTCTTTAGTACTTGCCTCCCCTCCCAGATCTAAATTGCTCTGTTCCAGGGCCCCACTGTTTGCTTTCAGGTTGTCATCCATGCACCTGTGTGAATGTCAACTCATACAATCTGGCTGTTAAATGTTCCACTGCTCCTTGATTCCTCCAGGCCATCATCAACAGCACCATCACCCCCAACATGACCTTCACGAAAACCTCGCAGAAGTTTGGCCAGTGGGCAGATAGCAGGGCAAACACCGTGTATGGCCTGGGCTTTGCCTCTGAACAACATCTGTCCCAGGTAAGGACCGGTGGAAGGTGGAAGGAATGGGGAATAGAACAGTACAGTCGCTCCTCTTAATGCACGGATCTGAGATCCGCATTCTTGAATATGCACAGTGGTGGGACCTCCACTAATTGCAATGGAGCACACACCTGGCGCACACACCCATGTTGTGCACAAGGGGATGCACTCATTTAAGTCTATAGGGTTTGAATAAGCGCGAGCCTCCGTTTTTGTGAGGGGGGGTGTTCCAGAACGTATCCTCCACGAGAACGAACGGCCAACTGTATTTCCAAATCACTTACCAAAGGAGGTTGCTATTTGGGAAGAATGGGTTTATTTTACCCACCTGTTTGTCTAAGTACATTTTCCATTTAGGGCCAGTGAACCAAATCATTTTCAGTCTCTTGTTTTATTTTGATTTGACTATTGATTTGAAATCTCCCAGATAGAGTGATTTTATTACTTAAATACAATACAAAGGAGCAGCAATCAGAGATGCTGATTTCTGGGAAGCTTGTATAAGCATAGAAGAAAAACGTATGGAGGACAACTAGATCTCTGTTCCATAACCAGGATGCTAACACCAAGAAAACTGAGCCATGTGCAGTAGTCCTGTGGGCTGCGCTATTGCAAGGCAACATCAGCAGAGCTTCCCCAGCTACTCTTCAGTCCCACATACTGGGCCAGATGGTCCTTTGAGTCCTTTGGTTGGACCCTTTAGGGCCTTTCCTGTTAATACTACTCTGAACCACAACAGCACACTTAGCTTCACTTTTTGATTTATTTTTTCCTGAAA
>NW_024813694.1:0-2454 GCF_019175285.1 Sceloporus undulatus
ATCTTGGCCAATCAGATCAGCATGAACACTGATAAAATTAGCAGTGGTTGCATGTGATATTTCTGCTCTGAAAAGAAAAGAAAGGTTCTGTTCCCTGCGCCCTGCCCCATATTGCTGGGGTTTTGCTTCATTTTTGCTAAGGAGCATAAAAAGATCATAAACATTAGTGTAACTTGCATATAAATGCACTGGCTTAAATGCTAACCACTTCTTTCTCAGAAAGCCTCATTAATTTGTTTTAGCCAAGTAAAACTGGAGAGATTCAAATGGTAGCTTTTGTCTGTCGTTTTGTGTATAAGTGAAGTTTGATTGATTATACAAAATTGTTAAAGGAAATGTCAGTGTTAGAGGAATAAAGAATAGCTCTTACAATGATGGAGCTGAAATCCAGGTAAATGTGATTGATGCCCATTGTTGCACTCACTGTGAAGCTCCATCAATATAATTAAATTAAAAGTGAAGAAGTGGATTGAAATTGTCTCATCATTACTTTGGAACATCAGGGTGATGGAGAGAGAATGTAACAAGGAAGAAACAACTGCCTTCTACAAGAAAAAAAACAAGGGAGTGTGGGTGTGAGGGAAGAACCTCAGTCAACTGAATGCTGTTAAATGTTTTGTCTTCATTTTCCTTTCTGCCTCATGGCTACAGAAACAAGCTGATCTCATGTGGAAACATTTGAAATACTGTCAGAACAAATTAAACATCTCAACTCACATAAGCTCAAAAACAGCAATTGCACCAGGTGTGGCCAACTGAAAATACAACAGCCCATTTCTACCCTCCTGATTGGCCACGCAAGTGCATTTTGGTAAAGAAAATAGTTGAAAATGCAACCCCAAGGTGATCAGCACTTCCAGCTTGAAATTTCAGGATTTGGGAGTCTTTTTTGTCCTGGTTTAAGTTGTCTGTGTCTGTGAGGGACAGAGGAATGGAGGGATAGAAGGCTAAACAGCAAAACTTCTTCAGAAATTTTCTGGTCTACTCTTTTGGGTGGTTTGTGCCCCCAATTTTGAAAGCCTCCACACTTTTTAAAAAAATATGGGGGGGGTGCTTGGGGGGGGATTTGGGAAGCACAAAAAAGGATGTCCGCCTGTATATGGCTCATGGACCACACATCCCTGAACTACTGTAACATATGGAAGTTTCAGGAGAGAGTTCACATTCCAATTCAGAACACATAGGATTCTTGCTTTTGCTCAATGTCACAATTACATCATGGCTGGACTGTGCAGTCTGTTTTTATCTGATCCCATCTGCTCTAAACTGATGGATGTCCCCACTACCGCAATACATTTTGCACAGAGCAAGTGTTGCAAGGTCATCAATTGCCTAAGCTGTAAAGAGATAGTTCTTCATATTCTGTTACATTTCTTTCTTTTTTTTCCACTGCAGTTTTTCTTTCCATCTCCTGGGGAACTTATTGTATACTTAGGCTGAAAAAAAAATACTGAGTATATTGACTCCCAATCTTGGACAGGAGAAAGAAGCACTGAGCTTTTACGCACACCCATTCGATTACGATTATAGGCAGGTCACTTCACATTTTTCCCAACCTGTTCCTGGGCAGTATTATTTAGACAAATGGAAGCAATGAGATCCTATTTGAAAGTCCAAAACTTCACTAATTTAGAAAGCGGTACTCAATCCAGCTGCAGAAAAGGCTGCTTGAAGCTATTTTCTCCTGCCTGTCTATATACCCCCCCCCCCCGTCATAAATCAAACTGGAGACTGTAATATAAAAAAATCAGATGCCTAGGATTTGGAAGGGTTGTTATGAAGGAACTAGTTGGGATACTTAAGAGTGTGTGTGTGTGTGTGTGTGTGTGTGTATGAGTTCACATATATATGTGTGTGTGTGTGAGAGAGAGAGAGAGATACACACACACACATCCTAACTTTGGTAGTATATATAACTGAGTGCCAAAGTTAGGATTGCCCATGCCACCATATTTCTTATTTCCATGTTTGGTTATGAAAATGGAATGGTGAAAAAAGCTGACAGGAAAAGAATCAACTTATTTGAAATGTGATGCTGAAGGAGAGTTCTATGGATACCATAGATTGCCAAAAAAAAAAAAAAGACATAAATGGGCCTGAGAAGAAATCAAGCTGGGACTTTCCCTGGAAGCCCAAATAACTAAACTGAGGCTTTTGTATTTTGGGGCATATCAGACCAACCAGGGATGGTGGGAGGAAGACAGATCATGAAATGACATGACTCATTGGGAAAGAGGGCAACGCTTGGCAAATAGAAAGGCAGTAGGAAAAAAAAGAGACGGTAGACAGATAGATGCAGTCAAAGAAGCTATGGCCCCGGGTTTACAATTCCTTAGCTGGACTGTCAATACAGCTTTGGATGTCTTTACTAGGGGCTGGAGTAGATCATAAGAAACTAAAGATTGCTCTAAAAGAAATGGGTATGTGACAACATTTGATTGTCCTCATTGGTAA
>NW_024813695.1:0-2454 GCF_019175285.1 Sceloporus undulatus
CACACTGGAATAGTACCTCTTTAAGAGCATAGTGTGATAAACATCAACGATTTCCTCAACTGTAAAACTTCAGGTTCCAGGCATGGCCTCTATGAATGCTCCCACATTAGAGGAGGAACTGGCAATATAAAAATAAAAATAGAATGTCAGAGGCCTGCAACCAGGCCTTTTTCCTGTACCTGACAAAGACTGTGTTATCTCTACAGCAGTTTGTTTAAAATGGAATCTTTAACCTTTTATTTATTTATTTATTTATTTGCTTTTCCATTTCTGTTGAACTGTGTCACAAGGAAATGGAAAGAAAAATGAGGGCCTTTTGAACTGTGTTTTCTGTCCCATCTAGCAAATCAGCCTGGAATCCACCGAGAAAATGCTTGTTGTCTTCCAATTCCAACATAGCTCTATAATCGGGGTGATGATATTGTGAACCCAAGATCCCCTCCTGTATAACAGCAGACCCATCCCTTGACTCTCACTGGCTAGTTTATAAATACTTCTGTGTTGAGCCAAGTTCTTTCCTTGGGCAATAGTCAGGTTTTATCCTTGTATGTTAACCTCTCCAAGCCTCTGATTTTCCCACTGCACTTACTGTCAAGTCTATGGCCTGGTACAGACTGGTGCAAAGCACTGGCCTGGGGCCGATTTTAGGGCTTGGGAGAGTGGAGCATCCACACGCTTCCGAGCCCTAACATGCTGTCCAGCCACCATCATGGCTTGCCTCTGTCCACATGGGGGCCGCCATGATGACGTACATGCAGTGCAGTGTCCAAATGGCACGGCACCATGCAGACATCATCATTGCATGTAAGTGTGGCAATGGCACCCTGTGTGCGAGCTAAAAAGAACAAGTTGGGGCTGGGTTCTTTTTAGGCCTCATGGAGGCCGCAGCAATTGTCTGCCGAGGCCTCCATCCGGGACAGAAAGGAGTGGCATCTCACCACCCCTTTCTGCCCGTCTGCATCCCCCCTATGTTTGACTGACTTTCCAGGCCTGCCTAGGCCTCTTCTATTCACCAACACACAAAAGTGCCCATTTTTAAATTGGGTCATTTTTACATGTCTTTTATTTATAATTACATTCTATTCTGTTTCCACGTTAATTCTCATTTTTTTAAAATCTCTCAAATTTAAATGTTTATATTGATCAACATTAAAAAGGCAAGAAATCCATCACTTCATTTGGAGAAGGGGAACATACAGTGGACAGCTAAACTGAAATTCACACATGAATTCAAGAAGTCATTATAGGAATCTGAAAAAGTTGAATCCAGTCATTGCTAAGCTACACCTTCTTCCAAACTCTGGTCCTGTTCTGCTCGGACATATTACTTCCTGCTAGGGTTGCCATAAGTCAGGACCTCCAAACCGGGACAAATGTAGGACAACATTTTCAAATGTAGGATACATTTCTTAAAATGGAGGACACGCAAAAAAATTGGTGGTTTTTAAAAATGTTAATATAAATGCATGTTTCTTAGGCATGATCAAAATGGAGGACATTTTCGCATTATTCCTAGACAGATGGCAGAAATGTACTTCCCATTGTGGCCAACCCCCCCCCCCCCCCCACGCACCACCCTTCGGGGTTGTACATGGGGTTATTTTAACATGGGCATATTTCAGAGGCTTATTGCATAACCAAACTCTTTGGGTTTCACACTGAACATGGGTTCACATGGCTATGCATATTGAATATTTGACATGGTTTAAAGGTGGTTTAACAAGAAGTGGATTTGCCCTCATTTCAGGTGTCTTGCACTAACTATACTTCTCAGAAGTGTGGACTTGGTCAAGGTACTTTGGTTTTTCTTCACTGCGCATGAGTTTGTAAAAAAGAGCAACTTACATTGGCCATGCCTCAGAAGCTGGCTGATATCAATATCACCATCATCATGATCATTGTTAAAGGAGACCTTTTAGCATTAAAAGCACTGAAAATACTGTACACAGAAATGTACTTTGGAAAGTCACACTGTCTCACCTTCAGAAAAAGTGAGTGCATGCCTCAGAAACTGATATCATCATCATCACCACTATCATTGTTAAAACAAAGCAGACCTGTACAAATGGAATGGAAATCCTCCCTCTTCCTCCTCCTGCTACTCTTCCTCCCTCTTCCTCCTCCTCCTCCTGCTACTCTTCTTCCTTCTCCTGCTACTCTTCTTCTTCCTCCTTCCTCCCTCTTCCTCTTCCTTCCTCCTCCTGCTATCTCCTCTTCCTCCTGCTACTCTTCCTCCTCCTCCTCCTCCTCCTCTTCCTTCCTCCTCCTCCTCCGCTGGCCCCTGCACCCTTGCCGGCCCTGGGCTGCCCAACGTGAGGACCAGAGGAGGAGCTCCTCCTCTTGAGGCTGGCTGGCCGGCCAATAGGGGCAGACTGGATCTCTAACAGCCCGCCCCTGCCAGCAGCCATTGGCCAGCCAGCCCCAGGAGGAGAAACTCCTCCTATTTAGCCCTGT
>NW_024813696.1:0-361 GCF_019175285.1 Sceloporus undulatus
CAAAAAAAGGAATAGCCTTGACTCAGTCCAGATATTAGGTGACCACAATCTACTCCAGTGATGGCAAACCTTTTCAGGTTGGCGTGCCTTGGGTAAGGCTTCTGCCCCCAGGACGGGGCTGCATGTTGGGGGTGGGACATCTGTCTTCTGGGGACGGGGCTTCCCAGGCAGGCCTTCCCCCCCCCCCCCACCTTTCCCCTGTGAATTGATAAGTTTATGCATCCATGAGCTACTGAGCACAGCCAGTCCCAGGAGAGTGAGATGAGGAAGAGAGAACAATCAATTCCTCTCCAACCCTCTTAATAGAGTGTGTTTGTGTGTGCGTATTGCAGCTGATATCACTAAGGGCTGTGTCTTAAAG
>NW_024813696.1:461-2454 GCF_019175285.1 Sceloporus undulatus
GCCAGTCCTCATCTTCCCAGGACTTTCCTGACCACCAATGGACTCTTTGGGCCCATTAGGAGTCAGGAAAGGTAAGTGGGGAAGAAGATGACTGGGCACGTCCTCTTCTTCCCAGACCTTTTCTTACTGCCAGCGGGCTCCTTCGGGGTCAGGAAACATAAGTAGGGAAGTAGACGATTGGGCATGCGGCCCATCCTCTTCTTCCCAGGCCTTTCCTGACTGCCAGTGGGCTCCTTCGGGGTCAGGAAAAGTAAGTGGGGAAGAAGACAACTGGGCACACAGCCCTTCCTCCTCTTCCTAGACTTTTCCTGACCCCCCCCCCAAACAGGATTGTTGGGGGTCAGGAAAGGTAAGTGAGGAAGAAGAGGACTGGGCACATGCCCGTCCCTCTCACCCACAGACCTTTTCCTGCCCGCAGCTGTCTCTCCGGAAATAGCTGGAGGCCAGCAAAGGTCCCTGGGGAGGAGCCACTGAAATGAACTGGTCACTACTCCTTATCCTGGCCTTTTCCCAGCCTCTAGCTCTCTTGACAAGGCAGCTGAAGGCCAGGAGAGGGCTAGGAGGAGGAACCAAAAGCTCACGCCTCTGGCACCTTCTCCCCGCCAATATTTTCTGGCTTCCAGCAATCTCAGACAGATAGTTGGTGGCCAATAAAAGGCACGGAGGAGGAGGAATTGGCCTGTTGCTCCTTCTCCAGTGCCCATGCCTGGCAAAATGGCATTGTGTGCCACCTGTGGCACCTGTGCCATAGGTTCGCCATCACGGTTCTACTCTGACCCTGTCTGTGGGTTCTCATTCTGCATCTCTTGATTGTGTTGGCCTTGGCTAGGCAGGCAATGGACCATTCCTTCCATGCGTTGCAGGTAGTGAGCAAAACACTCCCATCTTCTGGGAAGCCTTAAATCTTCCATATGGACTCCTGCATTTGCGGATGGTTGGGGTCGAGCACCCTTTCCAACTCTATACTAGCTTCAGTACTATGCAGGTTGTGGTAGTCGCAACACTACTGGCCATGACCTGTATCCTCCCACCAGAACCAGAAGTATACTTAAAGGAGCAGCTCTCCTACTCCATCTGAGCCTGAGGAGGCAGCAGAACCTGTTTTTGTTCCTCTTCCATACTCTATGGTCTTTGGAACCCATGTGTTTCCATGTGAGGGACAGGTCATAGAGTCATAGAATCATAGGGTTGGAAGAAACCTCAGGGGCCATCAAGTCCAACCCCTGGCCATGCAGAAATTGGGTGTCATAATTGTGTCAAGTCCAGCAGGAACCAAGTTCAGATACTAAAACTCATGCAAACCTTTTCCAGTAATTATTGAGCCAGTCCAGAGATTTTCTTTGCCAGAACTGAGCAACAAGCAATAGCAATGCCTCATTGATTTGGACCCTTGGTATCTCCTGGGGATTGGTTTCAGCAGCCCACATAGATACCAAAATCTGTGGATGTTCAAGTCACTTTAAATACAGTGGAATAGTGAAACACAGAACATAATCTAAATAGAATCATAGAGTTGAAAGAAACCTTATGGTCCATCCAGTCCAACCCCATTCTTCCATGCAGGAAATCTAAATCAAAGCATCCCTGACAGATGGCCATCCAGCCTCTGCTTAAAGACCTCCAGAGAGGTAGACTTCACCACACTCCCAGGCAGCAGCATCTTCCACTATCAATAAGCTCTTACTGTCAGGAAGTTCCTCCTAATGCTGAACTGGAATGTATGTTCCTGGAGTTTGCATCCATTGTTCTGTGTTCTAGTTTCTGGAGCATCAGAAAACAAGCTTGCTCCATCCTCAATGTGACAACCTTTCAAATACTTAAACAGGGCTCTCATATCACCCCTTAACCTTTTCTTCTCCAGACTAAACAGTGTCCCTTATATCAAATAGAAAAATTAAGGAGGATTTTTTTTTTTTTGGTTTTATATGTTTTTTGGATATTTTCAGGATGTGGACGATTGAAGGTCCGACTGTAATTACACACAGTTCCAGAC
>NW_024813697.1:0-2454 GCF_019175285.1 Sceloporus undulatus
AAAGGCATTTGAAATAGGCTTTTTATTTTTTTATTGAGGGGAAAAGCATAATACACACACACACACACGTAAGTGTTCACACACATGCACAAGAACTAGATAACAGGTGGGAGTGGTCAAGAGATGTAAGACTTTCTTAATGGTAATACTTTACCTAGGTGGATCTTGATTCCAATTGCTGAGGGTTTGAAATGGGAAGAGAAGTCAGGAGCTCATGCGACAAGTGGGGTTGGCAACTGCATTGAGGTGCTTAGCAATGTAAACCGACTGTCTGTCTGTCTGTAATTGGACTGAAGTAAAAGAACAGCCAGTCAGGGCAGATATATATACTGTAATTGTTGTTTGGGGCCAGAAACTGAGTGTCCAAAACGGTTTAAATCGCCTTAGAATGTGTCCTGGGGGGAAGAATGGTCTGAAACCAAATTGAATGCAATGGGTGCTTGGAGCAAATAAATCAGACAAAAAGGCTCTCAGTCCTTCTTGGCTCTGAATTCCTATCCTGTTCACAAGCCAATATACAGCACAATCTGAGGGCGACACTCCCAGATGCAGCTCAACAATAACATAGCAGAGTAGAGAAGCAAATATCCAGATATAGATATTGGCAATGCACTGACCACTTTCTACACTAAAAATAAATCACAAACACAGTTGATTTCATTGAAATCCTTGGAGCTTCTCTATCTTGAGATGCAAAATAATACAAATATTTGCAAGCTCTCCTCTCCGAGTTCCTTCAACTTGACCATCTCTTATACACACAACTCCAATCCAATCCACAACAATCCACATGTGAGCTGTATACTGTATTGGTTGGGAGTCATATCCTGGTGCCAAAAAGCATGAAGTGACTTCTGCAGTTAGCTTGCATCATGCCTTGGGCTCTGACTCAGTACTCTATGGCTGTCTCACAGGATATGATGCCACCTGTCAATCAAAGTATATTTGCACATGTTTCATGGAATATTGTTTTAACATTCCTTTGACTATCTGCTTCCACAGATTCCCTCAAGGCAGTCCCCATCCAGTCTCTTCTTTGCTAGCTCCTATGAGTAAGAATACAATCATTCCATGGATTTAGGGGCATAAGCAGCAGGATCATGCTTGGGTTACTCACAGCAAATTTATTAATTTAATCTCAAATAAGGAGGGTTTAATGAGGGCTAAATCCTGGGTTAAAACCCTCCTCTCTTAACTCTGATTTTCAGTCATATGTCATTGTCTTTCTTTACAGAAGAACATTTGAGTCATCAGAGAGTCCACACAGCAAAGAAGTCACATAAATGCCACCATTGTGGGAAACGTTTTGCTTACAAGTCAATCCTGGTCATACATCAGAGAATCCACACAGGAGCAAAGCCATACAAATGCCAGCATTGTGGGAAATGTTTTTCTTCGAAGTCATACCTAGTGATACATCAGAGAGTCCACACAGGAGAGAAGCCACACAAATGCCAGCATTGTGGGAAATGTTTTTCATCGAAATCTTACCTAGTGATACATCAGAGAGTCCACACTGGAGAGAAGCCATACAAATGCCAGCATTGTGGGAAAAGTTATGCCTATAAATCAGTCCTTGTCATGCATCAGAGAGTCCACACAGGCGAGAAGCCATACAAATGCCAACATTGTGGGAAATGTTTTTTTTTTTGAAGGGACACTTAGTGATACATCAGAGAGTCCACACAGAAGAGAAGCCATTCAAATGCCAGCAGTGTGGGAAAGGTTTTTCTTGGAAGTCAGACCTAGTGACACATCTGAGAATCCACACAGGAGAGAAGCCATACAAATGCCAGCATTGTGGGAAATGTTTTTCTCAGAAGGCAAACCTAGTGGTACATCAGAGAGTCCACACTGGAGAGAAACCATACAAATGCCAGCATTGTGGGAAAAGTTATGCCTACAAATCAGTCCTTGTCATGCATCAGAGAATCCACACTGGAGAGAAGCCATATAAATGCCAGCATTGTGGAAAATGCTTTTCTCGGAAGTCAATCCTAGTGACACATCAGAGAGTCCACACTGGAGAGAAGCCACACAATTCCCAGAAGTGAAATGACATTATTTTTCTCAAGAAGGAATACAAATAATATATTTTCAATCCACTGGTGATAAGAAAAGGCCCTTGTGATTTTGTGTGTTAGGTTTGACTGTCGATATGTCTAAGTTTTAAAGTTATATTTTGTTAAGTTTTGGTTTTAATTCCTATTAGCATATTTCTTTGTTTTAGTTTATAAATTTGGCTGGGGATTATGGGTTGTGGAATAGGTTAGCTAGATAGAGGGGTGGGATTTGTTGCACCTGGCTAGAAAAGTTAAGGGAATGATAGGTTTTGGAATTTGTGGGATGTTGGATGAAGAAAGTTGGTAGTCGGTATTAACATAAAGAGGGCTATTTTCTGGGCATCGCAAAGGGGGCTTTTTTACCTATGAGGCGTAGACTGTGGGAATTGGA
>NW_024813698.1:0-2454 GCF_019175285.1 Sceloporus undulatus
AGGAATGGAGTGTGGCTTTGGCACAACCTCCAGACTCTTAGGACCCAAACATCATTTAAACTACAGGCAACTAATTAAACCCAAGCAGCTTTATTTTGGCAATCTGTAACAGGCCTGTGTGTATGTGTGTGTGTTCACAATACTTTATGATAAATTAATAATTAACTTGAACATTAGTAGAATACTTAATCAAACAAGGCAGCAGAGATTTTTAAAATGTCAGTAGAAGAAGAAATGAGCCATTCATGTAAGCACTCATTCCAAATTATGAGGATATCTGAGAGTTACATTTTCAAGGTCTTGCAGGGCAATTGGTCATTCTTCATTTCCCATCAATCCTTTTGAGATGCCATGCTGATAGTACATTACACATAACAAGTTTGTTACATTCGAAGAGATGACCAAAGGGATTCATTTGAACTTTTTAAATATCTAAAATGAATGATTAAATTAAAGATTCTGCTATACACTGAAGAAGAAAAGACACTAATTAGTTAGGTTGGCTCTCTCCATATATTTTGGAAAATTAGAATTTGGTTCCCTCTAAGGAACAGGTTTCCTGATAGACACAGATAACTTAATCCAAATAGAGTGGAAGAAATAATAGATGACCCTCAACTGACTCATTATTTTTAATATGGCTTCTGTTTTTTCGCCCTTTATGTTTGTTTACACATTGCATGTAATACTTATTATATATTTCTAAAACAACCATATCTAAAGCAGGTAAATCAACATTCTGGGGTTTGAGGATAATCAAAAGTCTCAAGTGACTTTAGAGATCTGGTAACTGTAAATAAGGGTGATAGAGGGAATTTTATATTGATGTGAGTTAACTAATTTACTGGCTGCAGTCTTCTGTGGTTTTCTATTAAAAATAACATTGAAGAGAATACAAGTAATTCCAGAAGAAAATGAAACATCAGAAACAGTCGTCCACTTCTAAATTCACTTTATCTCGAATCTCTGTGAAAATTAAAGTTCCAATGCAATCACACAGTTAACAATATTATGTTCTTGCTATTTTTCCATCTCATAAAATTTACATCACGTTTTGAAAAAAATAAATAAATTTCTGTCTGAAATGGATGATGCCTTCCTGGAACAGATGACCAAACATTTGGAAAGGAGGAATGTGGTAGTAATGGGAAATTTCAACAATCCTGATTATTTGTTAGAAGTCAACCTCTGCTAAAAAGTTAAAGGTTTAACAAATTCCTCACTTGCCTTGCAGACAAGGGGACCAAGGGCATCACTATGGGGGTGTGGACTGCATTGGGTGACACTCAGATTGGGGGGGGGAGGGTTGAACAAGTCCATCCATCCATCCATCCATCCATTCAAGACACCCCCTGCCATCTCTTGACACCAACCAGGGTACTTCTGTGCAGCACGTTTCAGGTCTGGTGTGGCTGCTAGGTGAGCAAGTAAAGGCTCACTTTTTTACTTGTCCAGGAGTCATGATTTCTGTGTTGCGCTCCACATGGAGCTACCCTTGTACCAAGTTCCAAAGCTTCAACTAGTTCAAAATGTGGCAGCCAGACTGGTCACCGGTGCATCAAGGTTTGACCATATAGCATCATTTTTGAAAAATCTTCACTGGCTGCCGATTAGCCTACAGGCGCAATACAAGGTGTTGGTTATCGTGCTTGGGCACGAGTTATTTGCGGGAACGCCTCTCCCTACATAATCTGCCCCACACTCTCAGAACATCTGGGAAGAATTTATTAGAATACCATAAGCCCAGGTTAATGTCAACTTCCCATAGATCGTTTATGGCAGCAACCCCCAAACTATGGAACAGCCTACTGGAAGAGATCTGTCTTATCACCACCTTAGATGCCTTCAAGAAGGCACTTAAGATGGATCTCTTCCAGCAGGCTTATCCACCTGATCTCCTATAAGAAATACTGTTCCATCTCTTTGACCTAGATTGAAAGATCTTCTCCACCTTGCTTTTGATAGTATCGTTCAAATTGTTAATTAACTTGTATTTTATTGTATTTTATTGTTGTGATTAGTGCTTATATATTGTGTACTGAAATTGAGTTGTAATCCTGCCTCGATCCACCTGGGAAAAGTGGGAAAATATAAATAAAATAATAATAATAATAACAATTATTATTATTATTATTATTATTATTATTATTATTGAACAGAACGTTTGTAGTTCTAAGAGCCAAGCAGCAGCAGGCTGGGGTGTGCAAGAGTGAATCCACTACAGGCAATTCTTTAAAGACTTGACTAAAATCTGAGATGTTTTTATTGAAAACCATCAGTTGAGGAGGACCAGGCATGGAGAGTCTTTTTCTTTGACACCAGCCTGGAAAGGTGGGCCTCTGGGTGTGAAACTGGGACATGCAGCAAGGACTGGTGCCTTACTACCAGTCACAAGAGCATAAAACCTAGAGTCCACATGAAGTTCACAAAAGCATGTCCAGAGGAGGATGACCA
>NW_024813699.1:0-2454 GCF_019175285.1 Sceloporus undulatus
TATGGAGAATGATAGCTTTGGTTGGTGTGAGTACTGATTTCCTCCATCCCAGCAAACTACACTGGGCAGAGGAGTCCTTACTGTATTTCATCTGCAGAGGTATACCAGCAGGCCACATATTACCCCATGGTGCCCAGATGCAGATGCCTTGGGAAAAGTAGGCTTCTGTAGCTGAAAACAAATAGCTATAAACTACATAATCCATAAGAGAGACAGCAGCCAAGGCTGCTCTGATGCAGCAGGAAGACTACCACCACTGTTCTAACTGAGCTTCATTTCTTGACTAAAGAGAAGCAGATGACACTAAAGCTAAAGAAACTTTAAAAACTAGAAACTTAGAATAAATTCTCCTTCCATCACACAGGCAGCAAAACCAAACACAGAGATGGAGATGCCATTTTTTTCCAGTGGACTTTCTGCAATTCAGTTGAAATTTTGCTGCAACCTGATATATAATTTACACTTCATCCCATGAACTACTGCAAGATACTACAGTATTTCAGTGCTTTCCTTCAGAAAGCCTGAAGAAAACAGTACAGCTAATTTCCTCCTGGGAAGGGATAATTGGACAGAGTGTCCTTTTGAATGGCAGCATCCTCTGTGGCCTCTTAACCCAGTGCAGTGGAATATGGGATAACTTTTCTTCTCCACAATGGTGCAGGGAAAGGGGAAGAGTGGAAAAGAACAGTGAAATCTGAATCCCCACTGAAAAGGCTGAGCAAACCATATAATAGCAAAGTACTCTCTTGGAAGTTTCTGTTGTTCTAAAAACATGCAAACCATCCAAGACTTTCAGTGATGTAAGGTGTCTGGCTTTAGACAGGATCTCTCTTCTTTTGCACCAAGGATGAGCAAAATGCAGCCCTGGACTAAATGTGGCCCTCTAATGCTGCTTCTGCCACTAACACCCCCTCCAGATTCCTCTTGAGTTGCCTTTTTACTGGTAAGACAGGCTATGTGGCTCTTTTGGAAGGCTCCTGAACCTTCTCAGTAGATTACAGGACTATTAAATAAGCAAGCAAAGCAAGCAAACAAACAAACAAACAAACAAACAAACAAAAAGCCTGTTTTTTGAGACGAGAATTGGATTTCTGGCCATCTTGTGAGATTTGTGGGTGCTTATACTTTTGAAAATTTGTGTGGCCCCTTGACCAAATGCAGTTGCACATTGCTGTCCAAGCCAGTAGTGGTTTACCTGCTGAAGGCAGCTCTTTAGGTGGGTTGGTAGCTGGCTGGGGCAACATGGCATCTGAAAATAAAGTGCTTGCCAAGTCCTACAAGGGAAAGGAAGGAAGAAAGTTTTAGTGCATTAAACATGCTGGGCAGTCAGGCCTTCCACATGGTCAGCATTGAGAGCTCTTTCAAATCTTGTAGCTGTGATTTGTCACTCACCTGTGCAACCATCCGCACCTTCTGGTACAAGCTGTTTCCATGGAGAGGATCAGGAGGACCGGCAAACACTGCAAGCCAAAATGAGGAGGAAGACAAGTTGAGGAATGCTAAAGTAACCATCCATGGGCACTTTTTACAAGTGTGGAAGTCAGGCTGCTGGGTTTCAGCCCCCTTACAGACCAACAACTGCATCAACTGAAGCATATGAATCTCACCCTTTCCCAGTGACTGCAAACAACCAGTGTAACACTTCCCTGTGTCAATCATCTCAACGCTGAGGATTTGGCCAAACCAGGGAGGGGGGGGGGGAATCATCACATGATAGATCTATAAACACAAAACTCTCCTTTTTGGTACTTCTTGTAATATATCACATGGTGACAGAGAACAACAAATAAGAGGGGGGTTATTAAAGAGTATAGCTCTAGTATATGCCTGAATAATTTAAAAAGAGAACAGAATGAAAACATCAAAAAATTACATAAGGCAAGAAAAATCTTGTACAGGAAACTGGTTTAATGATAGCCCATTTTAGCACCAACTTTAGCCATGAGTAAATTATAACTTCATATTTAATGGAATGGGAAAACACACACACACCAGATGCTATACTTTGCACTGATATCCTAGAACAATGTTTCTAAAAGAACCACTATGCACCACAGTACATTTTTAGCAGTCACCTTCTGCCAACAGGAGGAGACTCATCATTTGAGACATAGGCAGTAACCATGGCATCATCACATATCCCCCTTACTTGGTTGTTTGTTTTCTTTCTAGCAATAAGGCAGGATCATCAGCCAGCAAGGAAACTGAGGCGGGAGCAAAACCCTCAATGGCTTAGTAAGGAAAAGAGCCAAATGTTTTGCTCTTTCACTAACATTTCATTGCTTGAAAAAGAACCAGCAAAGCTGCAAATCCAAGTTGACTTCATTGGGAAGCACAACTTGATATGCTGCTTGCTGAATCCACATTCCAAACCACATTCCAAATTGAATTCACATTCCAAACCTGGCCTGGTTATATCTCCATTGCCATAAGCTTCTTCATGGGCAGAAGGAA
>NW_024813700.1:0-2454 GCF_019175285.1 Sceloporus undulatus
GGAGGACCTTCCTGACTCCTCTCCATCACTCCCTCCCTCCTCCACTCTGATTAGGGCTATGTGGCCATGTTCTAGCAGAGTTTCTTCCTGACGTTTTGCCAGCATCTGTGTCTGGCATCTTCAGAGAATGCTTTGCCTGGAAAAATTGGGTGTATATATACTGTGTGAGCCTGGGAATGCAGGAGTGATTTGCATGTGTATTGTTCTGTGCTGATGGCTGGCCTCAGGCTGGGAGGCAAATGCAAGAGAGGATTAGCACAGCATCCAATATTCTTTTCAATATAACACCAATAATAAATATATCATACCTCAGTTCCCAGGGCAGAGGATACTTTTTGTCCTGCTGCAGAAAAAGAGAGAGAAAAAGGAACAAAAATTATATATACTACATTATTTTTAGATATTACTTAATGCTACCTAAATAGATATCTGATCAGGAATTTGATTTCTTGCCTCATTTTCCTTGGGTTAGATCATGACTAATTTAAAGTCTGTTTGACTTTAGTGGATATATTCTAAGCATGACTAAAGTGGTATTTCTTATTATATTTGATAAGAAAAATATTTTGTACATGGAGCGTTGTGGAAGCAGAACATACATGTAGTATCAACAGTGATTTGTGGGAGTTACTCATGGTACTGGCATTCCTAAGATTAGTCTTGGCTATTATTGTCAAAGCCAAATTCGGACCATGCTTAGCCAACCCCAAAACTAGAATGGGGCACATTCTGTATTTCACAGTGCTTCAAAGTAGTAATTTAAACTGGAGCCAGAAGTACAACAAGTAGTGTGTGTGTGTGTTATGTTTGTTAAGATAAGACCAGACCACTCTTAAAGCAGAATAGTGCCTATCAATGGCCTAAATCCAACATCACAGAAGTGCCCATCTGCTAGTACAGTAGAAATTCCTTCTTCTCCCCATGCCATCCTGCTGAAACCTGTTGCCAAAAACCAAAATAAAAGAAAACCTTACTTAAGAGAAGATATGACTCAGTAGAAAAGACAATAATGCTTGGTAAGGTAGAAGGCAGCAAGAAAAGAGAAAGACTGCACTAAAAATCAATAGATTCAATCAAGAAAGCCACCCCCCTGAGTTTGCAAGACCTGAGCAGGGCTAAGGATGACAGTGAAACTTGAAAGTCTCTCACTTATATGGTTGCCATATAAGTCCAAATCAACTTGATGGATAATAACAACAAACTAAAAACTATCTCAGTTTGATATATCCTTCATTTGATTTACCTGCTGTCCCTGAGGAGGATGTTGTCAAACATGTGAAGACAGACCTTTGTTTACACAAATGTCATTAAACATGATGTACTTTATGCTACATCACAATGGCAAAATTGGTTTCACTGCAGCATGGCATTAATGCATGATGTTGTTAGCTCCCAGAACAAAGTAGGGTTTTAAAAGAGTCTGGTATTCAGAATAATAGAATACCTTCCTAAATCTGGAGGTTATAGACTAGAGTGATAGTATGTACTTCAGTCATTAATGAGCTACTCCATTTAGAAGGGGAAGGATATAAGGAAAAACAGAAGGGCTTCATGCATAAACTAGGTAGGGATTGGTGGTCTTTCGAGATTAAAGTAATATTTTCATATATATTTTTTTTCTTTCTTTCTGAAAGATAAAGGGTATCTTGATGTTAAACCATGACTGTTCATGCATATATTCTCAAATATTCTTGATTTCAAGGAAAAAGAGGTCTATTAGGAAAAAATGTCAACTACTGGAAGACTTGTGGAGCCTTTTTTGCAAAAATTTCATGAAGACATATTGTACTGTATATAAAATAGTGGATGTTTGTGCAAAAACAGCATAAACAAAAACAATGATTTTTGTGTTAAAATCCTCCATTAAGATTTCACAAAATAGCCCTAAATGTAGAAAATAGTGAAAAATATACAAAAGTGCATGTAATCTTCTCCAGCAGGTAGAAAATATCCTGTATTTTCCCTTTTTCACTAAGAAAGAAAGAAAGAAAGAAAGTGAATATTTAAGTCCAGTATTATTAGTAACTCCTCAAAGAGCTTTCTTTGTTTTGGAAAAGAAGGTAGATAAACAGTCCAAAGATAACTAATGTAGCTAATAAATTTAAGATCTGGCCAAAATGAGTGACTTTAAGTTATTGGAGAGATATGGTATAATGCTTCTAAAATGGTACCTATAAGTCTTATTCATTATATTGTGGATATCAACAATTTCTTTCTTTTTCTCTCTCTCAGAAGCACTCTTAGAGTTACAAGATGTCAAAATAATGCATGACACAAATAGGTATTTCATTTACCATGTTAAAATTAGTTTTAATCTTTGGCAGCTGGCTGCTGCCTGCTATGTCACACACCTGCAGTGTGGAAGCATGCATATGATTCACAGAAAGCAAGGAGAACTAGCAAAATTATCTCTCTCCATGACAGTAACCAAACTGCTATTTTAGAGACTTCTCC
>NW_024813701.1:0-2454 GCF_019175285.1 Sceloporus undulatus
CTGATAGGCAGCCAGTGGAGGGACCTCAAAACCGGAGTAATGTGGTCCCTCCTAGATGTTCCTGAGACAAGCCTGGCTGCCATATTTTGAACCAGCTGTAATTTCCGAGTCACATTCCCTCCATCTCTCTATCACAGGCAGAAACACAACTACAGAGAGTTTGTGATGCATAAAAAGGACACTTTGAGGCCCATTTGTTGAGAAAGGCAGGATAATCAATATACAAATAACTCAATGGGAAAGGCAGAGCAAGGGGGATTGGGACCTGGACTCCAATTTTGGTGAGGGTCAAGTGCTAGAGAGCAGCCTTTAAATAGCCTTAAGGCATCTCTAAGACAGGGATAGACTACTGTCGGGGTTGGACTGGATGGCCCTTGTGTGTTTCTTCCGGCTCCAAGATTATATGATTTCCAGCTCTATGATTCTGTAATTTTAAAGTGGAATCATAGTGCCATGATAATGTAGTATGAAAGGGCCCCCAGTCTTCATAGTAAGGGCAATGAATTCAGCTTCCTTACCCACAGAGGCCACATTCTCGTAATTCTCCATCATCACATAATTGTACATAAGCCTCTGCTTCTTTGTCAACAGTTTCCATTCATCCTCAGTGAAATATACTGCCACATCCGCAAAGGTCACCTGCAATAGAAAATAGCCCTCATTCAGAGAATGACTAGTAAAAGGGGAGGGAGAAGCACATGATGCATCCCAAAAATTATTTGATCACCTAAGAATTTAGTCCAGGAAATAAACTTTAAATTCTGTCAGCAAGAAAAAAGCTACTGCCTTTGAAATCCAGTTTGTCTTGAATTCTTTCAATATAATATACAATATATTAATCAATATAATTTAGGCCACGGCTGGGATATTGATGATGTATTAGGATACTGACTGTCCCAATACATGCAGTACATTTAGCCACCAAAGATTATAGTGGATTTAGCAATTTGTTGCCAAATTTCAGAGGCAAATGTCATTTTTAAATAGGAGTTCTGGGGAGCACTGTGGGTTTGAGGGCCATGGGGCCAAACCCACTTTATATCCAGAGACGTTCTCCCATATCACTCAACATTTCACGGCTGGGAAAAACAAGACACATGTGGCAAGCAACACCAGAAAGTGGTGAAGATGGTCAAAGTTGTTTATAAGAAAGATCCCACAGTGGGAAAGGGCACAGCAGTATGCTTTTGCCTCAGACTCCTAGCAAAGGAAAGTCCCTGCCCCGTTCTTTCTTCTCCTCTCCCGACTTTTGAGTGGATGGGGTGCAAACTCCTTTGCACACTTTATGCAGAAATTGAAGTGACTGAAGAAGGGGGAAAGTGGGAGGAGAGAGAAACCAGAACATTTGAAAAGCCCCTGAAAAAGTGGCGACAGAGGATTAACCAGGACTGTCTCTGCCAAACTCCAACAGTATTTTATTTGCTTCCTTTCATAAATTGGCCCAGTAGTGACACAGATGAAGCTAATAGGATAGTGACTCACCAAAGAGCTGTTGTGTCTCAGCATCCTCTTTCTGTTGGAGCCCAACTCCCTCCGCTTGGCCTCTGTGTTGGCCATCAGATAGGCAGGGGGTCCTGACCCTGCACTTTGGTCACTTCCAGCAAGAGAGGCCCCAAAGCCGTGTACAAGGAGGCCAAAATGAAGTTCCTGAGAAAAGGGACCAGGGTTAGGATTGGCTTGGCAAGAAACCCTGCAGGACTCAAAGACACAGAGAACAGCATCCTGCTGGTGACATACACAGGTGACACGTGCCTCCTTTGGGCCAATGCAGAGGTGGGCATCCCCTCCCTCCCTCTGCACCAAACAACCCCCCCTGGAGCTAACATAGATTCACTGCAGCTCCCCTACCCAAAGGATACTCCATGCCTTCTTAGAGTGGTGGGGGATTAGTGGATGGGGAATTGGAGAGGGTCCTGATTATGTCCCTGTAGCTAGATGTGAAATGAGTGCATCATTTGTTGTAACCTCCTGACCTCCCCTGTGGCCCTCAGAGGAAGATGTCTTCATTTTGCTTCTGGCTACATAAACACAGCTGGATGCTTCTCCAATACCTCGCACCCAGCACTCTCATCAGGCATGGAATGGCCATGTGAGATGGCTCCCAACTCTATGGCAGGACCTGTGTCAGTGAATGGCCAGTTGTAGTCTGATTCCACCCGGAGCAACACTGGCGCATAGACAATTCTGTTGGGTCAGGCTTTCTGGCCTGGTGGCCTCTCATTCTCCCAGTGGCCAAACCAGTTGCCCTCCCCCAAGGAGGACTCTGGTCAAGCAGAGCAGGAAAGGAGCGTTCTCTTCTCTGGTTGCCCCCTTCCATGGGATCCAGCCCTTCCCCCAAGATCGGGGGCAACAGAAGTTTGAGTTGATGGGAAGGGAAGACCCAATTCCCATGGCAGCCTTCTGCATGCAGAGAAACTACAATTCTGAGAGTGTCTCTGCCTATTTTCCCCACTG
>NW_024813702.1:0-667 GCF_019175285.1 Sceloporus undulatus
ACCAGATATACAAAGCTGGCAATACTAAGTGCTGGAAATGCGGGGAACCCGAGGGAAGCTTCTTTCCTATTGGTGGACATGCATTAAAGCTAAAGGATTCTGGCAAAGGATTCATGGAAACATCCAAAACATTCTTGATATAAACATTCCCTTTGAACCAAATTTATTTTTACTAAACATGACACACAACATAAAGTCAGCAAAATACAATAGGATTATTTTATATATGGTCTCATGTGCAAGGATCTTATTTGCTCAAGTTTGGAAATCTGCAATTAATCCTTCTATCGAAGATTGGTTGATTAAGATACATGAAGCTAGATATATGGATGTAGTGTCTGCCTTACTAAGAGGGAAATCAAAAGGATATTTAGAAATGGAATGGAGTTGTCTTAAAACATTTGAAGAAAAGGGTGATAACATTCCGTTAAATTAATAGTTAATATTTGGTTGATATTTGGTAATTTAAATACTATCATGGGAATATCTCAGTGTAATAAAAATATTTGAAAATAAAAAAGGAAGACCCACATCATTGTTGTGGGGAGCGCCACACACCGAGTTGTATAGCCACCTTCTGTGCTGCTCCTGGCCTTGCTGCAGGTGAGCCATTGATGGTTTGAGGATGGAGACACGCTCCAACGCTGCAATGGTCGAAGGAAGCAAA
>NW_024813702.1:767-1264 GCF_019175285.1 Sceloporus undulatus
AACTCGATCAGGGTGTTGCACAAGAGATCCAGGGCAAATCCCCCTTAGCACGGTTTTTCTGAAAGCGGACTATTGACCCTTTCTTTTTGGAAGCTCTTCCCTGCTACCGGCAAATATGAACTCAGCCTCGGTCATGATCTGATTAAGTTCAGGGGGTAGATTACCCCGACTGAGGTAAAGGGTAGTAGGAACTTGTTTCCGGGGAGATTCGATATGAGGGCACCCGAATCTGCCCAGTTCTATATAGGGCAAATGAGGGAGTGGGAATGGGGCCTTTGTGAAGGTGGGGGAACTGACCTTCCTGGTGCTGGGCCTCCAGGTGAGCGATGCATTGGGCAAGGAGTCCCTCTCCTCATTGCCTGCAGCCTCTGGTTCCGCTGGAGGCAGGGCCTCTTCTCCAGCATCACCTGGAACAAGGAACCAGAACAATGGACAACAACAGATGGATGTGTGCATATATGTATATATGTGGAGGCATCTCTATCTAAGTGCACTCA
>NW_024813702.1:1364-2453 GCF_019175285.1 Sceloporus undulatus
TTCCTGGTGCTGGGCCTCCAGGTGAGCGATGCATTGGGCAAGGAGTCCCTCTCCTCATTGCCTGCAGCCTCTGGTTCCGCTGGAGGCAGGGCCTCTTCTCCAGCATCACCTGGAACAAGGAACCAGAACAATGGACAACAACAGATGGATGTGTGCATATATGTATATATGTGGAGGCATCTCTATCTAAGTGCACTCAAACTTAAACCTTAATCTGAACACCTACTGGCTGCAGAAATGAGCTCCAGTGCCTGAAGGCAACTCATAACCGTTCTAAGTCTCTAAACATAAACCTTGCATAGAACATGTCTTTGCATACATAACCATAGATATCTGTCTGAACGTGTTCATCTTCACACACATGTACTTACATACATATGTGTATGTATATATAATTATATTTATATATATATATATGTGTGTGTGTATATATATATATCATATATGTATATATATTAACTGTGTGTGTGTATATACATACATACATATATATATATACACACACACACACACACACACACACACAGACACACAGTTCTGGGCACCACAATTCAAAAAGGACATTGAGAAACTGGAGTGTGTCCAAAGGAGGGCGACTAAAATGGTGAAAGGTCTGGAAACCTTGCCCTATGAGGAACGACTCAGGGAGCTGGGGATGTTTAGCCTGGAGAAGAGAAGGCTAAGAGGTGATATGATAGCCCTGTTTAAATATTTGAAAGGATGTCACATTGAGGAGGGAGCAAGCTTGTTTTCTGCTGCTCCAGAGACTAGAACCCAAAGCAATGGATGCAAGCTACAGGAAAAGAGATTCCAGCTCAACATTAGGAGGAACTTCCTGACAGTAAGGGCTGTTCGACAGTGGAATACATTCCCTCGGAGTGTAGTGGATTCTCCTTCCTTGGAGGTCTTCAAATGGAGGCTGGATGGCCATCTGTTGGGGATGCTTTGATTGTGATTTCCTGCATGGCAGAATGGGGTTGGACTGGATGGCCCTTGTGGTCTCTTCCAACTCAATGATTCTATGAAGGCACACATTACATGTGCACAGACACAGGAGGCAAAAGGGTGACAAGCAGCCAAAAAGGGGAA
>NW_024813703.1:0-2453 GCF_019175285.1 Sceloporus undulatus
TCCCTGGCAGCATTTGCAATAGCAACAGTAGTACCTCAATTGTGAAAATATTGAGGAAGACTATTGCCACAATTGTGTCTACATAGTCTTCCTGAATATGGAGCAGTTATGGATTTGATTACTCTGAGTTACAAGCTCATAACTGCAATAAAGCCAGCTGCTGTTTTTACTCAACTAAAGCAACAAAGGAGGGAGTGGGGCCATTGCTTTCTCCTCTTTTTTGATTTAAGACTACTTCACTGGTTCAACCGATTTAGCATCCATGTAAATTGTGGATTCTTCTTCCTTTCCACAGAACATTTCCTTTACTTATTGCATGGAGAAAAAGACATCAGCCAGGGATGGAAGAGAGACAATCTTGCACCCACCTAGAATGGATTCTACTTTCCTTCCTCTGCCAAGCAATCCCTCCCTGTTTGTGAAAATGCCAGGGTCAGATGAATTCCGTTGTATTGTTGGCTGCTGAGTTTCCACTGTTTTTCTTAACAGACAGCATTGCATGTCTTCTTGTCCAAGGAAGAGCTTATATCAACTTTTCCCACTGTGGTACCCTCCAGATGTTCTAGACTGCACATCCCACCAGTCCAAGCAAACATAACCAATACTGTGTCAACTTGGGAAGTGAAGTACAAGATACCTGGAAGGCACCAAGTTGAAGTAAAGTCTGCTTTATATGATTATATAGGTGGATTTACACATGACAATCAGTGCAACTATGTACTCATTAAAGCAGGAGCAAATTCCACTAAAATCAACAAGCTGAGTGGACAGGAATAGAATTGCACTGTAAAACAATGGGCAGAGAGGGATTATGAATCCTGTAATGCAATTATGCAGCACAGATGAGAATGTACAACCAAATAATCATTTGCATTTACAGCATGAATGTTTTGTCCAACCTCACATTAACTGGTAAAGATGAGATAAGGAATCTGTGACCCTCCAGATGTTGTCAGATATATAGCCTGGGCTTGGGACAGATGGACAGAAAAAGAGGAAGAACATTGAATGTTGTTCTTAGGATTCCTAGATAGAATGTTTCTAGGGTGGGATTTTGGAAGCTGCCCAGTTTTGTTCACCAAGGAATTGAGTTAGAACAAGTAAGTACCTTTGAAGTCTTTTGCCTGTATACTGTATTTGCAAATAAAGAAAATACCATGCTTTCTTATTCAAAGGAAGAATTTAGCAGAGACAGCCCCTGCCACATTTCACTAGTTGAAAACATTACTTTCATTATGGAAAAAAAATCATGTTTCCAATGACTATACAACAGCACTGAGGGAATGACAACATCATCACATAAGGCTCAGACAAAAGTGGTAAATAGAAAGGAGACACCCTTTCATGCTGTTAGATGGTCACCTATTAATTCTTTTAGAAAGACTTTTTGGAGGCTGTAAAAAAGAATAAATAGGTGACCATCTGATAGCACATGGAGGTGTCTCCCTTCTATTTTCTGAGATGACAGTGGGACCAAACTACTGCTATGTCTGGTATGATAAAGACCCAAGTCTCTGAGGCACTATTTGACAAAAAAAAGTCTTCCAGTTGTTTTCAGCTTTGTAAACATGTTTCAGAAATGAAGGAAAACCCAAGTAATGGGGCAAAGTGGTTCATCAAAGTGTCCAGTTAGGTCAAAAATAATTATCAAAAATAAGGAATGAAGTTATTGTGGTACATGTCAATGTGGGTAGAGATTTCATTTTTTCTCTGACTCCTCCATTCCATCTCACCCCACTTCAGGCCTGACATGTTACACTGCCATCTCTCTCCCTCTATCAATTTAATAGCTAACAATTCAAACTCTTCCACTGAGAGAACAGAAATATTGAGTTCAGGATTATCAGGGGTGGTGCAACTGGGCAAATAGCTATCCATGACTGAAATCCCATTCATGCATGCCACCAGCAGCTGAACTGTTGCAAGTAAAAGATGAAGAAGATGAGGCTCAGGGTGTCATGTGGAATGTTTGAATTTCAGAATTTAACATGACACTTTGGTCATCATCTTGCAATCTCAAATCCACAATAAGAAACTCGAATGCTCGCATTGTGATGGCACCTTCAATACCTAAGTTGATCCCCACTCCCAACCTCAGAAGGTATCTTGTCACTTACCCTTGCTCTACTTCACTCTTTTAACACTTTCTTCAAGTGTATATGGGCTAGGGTCCCAAGTGTTTCTATAAGCTAGTTTTAATATTTTAGGTAGTGTGTTCTCACTTCTTTCCAGTTTTTAACAATCAGTTCAGTCAGAGTCAACCACTACAAAACAAACAATAACTTTTATTGAGAAATGTACAGAAATAAAGTATCTTATGTGAGTTAACTTCAAGTTTAGTATGATTACATTAAAATCAAACACTTGGCAGGCTCTAGCTGCTCTAACTCCCTCTAGACACACCTATCTGTGTGAGCTCCTCAGTTATCTCAACTCTTCCCCTTGCCCTCTCT
>NW_024813704.1:0-2453 GCF_019175285.1 Sceloporus undulatus
AAGAGTCCAGAAGTCGCACCAAAGCCAGGCTCCAGCCCTAAGGACTGCAGCATGGCTTTGGTGTGGCTTCTGGACTCTTAGGATGCATGCATCATTGAAACACCATACCTCCACTGTGACTCGAAGCAGCTTTATTTTGGCTGTCTGTAACAGGCCACTGTTTGCATTTTCTACATTTCAGTCCCCCACTCTGGTCATCCAACCCTGTATACCAGAGTCAGTGGGTCCCAACCTGTGGGTCAGGACCCCTTTGGGGGTCAAATGACCCTTTTATGGTGGTCGCCTAAGACCATTGGAAAACACCTATTTAATTACAGTTATGAAGTAGCTACAAAAATAATATCATGGGTTTAGGTCATCACAACATGAGGAACTGTATAGGAAGATTGGGGACCACTGCTGTATACAAATATCGACTAACAAAAGTGTGCAACAATTCACAAAAAGTTTGTGCCGATTTTTAAAAAAAAATTAAGTCTTTATGGTGCTACTAAACTCTTTATTGTGGTTTTTGCTATGACAGACTAATATAGCCGTGTGTGTGTGTGTATCTAGATATCTAGACAAATAGACAGACAGACAGATATATACGGCCTAATTTCCATCAGATACATGTCTTGGAACAAACAGAATTCAGACATTAAGTAACACAGTAGCACTAGAAAAACAGAACAAGTCCCAAGAAACTGACCTACAGGAAAAGTCTGCAGACTTTCCCTCCCCTGGCAAGCCCATTGTTTTCCTTACACCATGTTGGCCTACCTCTGGTAGAAAAGGGGATAAAAGGAGGCCTCTGCCATGAATGCAACCCCTGTAGCTCTGTGTAAACTCTGCTTACAGTCTGTTTTGAGCAGCCTGATCTATTGACATGGCAACTGTGAAAACCCAAGCACAATTTGAAATTTAAATAGCATTCTTCCATTCCTCTATAACTGCTAGCAGCAAATTGACCCCCAACCCCACCCCACTGTTGTCTCAGAAAAAATGCTTTCACCATACAACTTTCCCCCCTTTCTCTCACAGCAGAATGCTTCCACACACAACTGCTCCTTCTCAAAAAGAAACAACACAAGTGAATGGGGCCTTGGGGTGGTGGGGGGTCTGGGGGGAAAGAGAGTGAAGCACCTCCATTTTAATGCAAATATATATATTAACATGTTGTGCAGCAGCAGGTGTTTGGCCATTCTTCTCTCAGCATCACCAATACCTTCTTCTTTCTCCCTCTCTAGCCCCATCCATCTCTCTCTTTTAAGAAAAGAAAGCTAGGATTTTGTTTTGTTTTGTTGCACTTTTCCAAAAAGAAGGAAAAAATGACACACACATATTGACAATGCCAGAATGTTTCTATCATTTTCCCCTTTGAGAAGACGTTGTTTTCCACAGCAAACACTGACAGCTATAGAACAAAACTCCTGCCATCTTCCCGTGTTATTTGGTAATATATTGATTGAAGGAATTTTTTTTCTCCATAAAAACCTTGTGAGATGGCTCTTTATCTCTTTGTTTTTACTCCAGTCTGTACCCCACGTATCCAAAGCCCTTAAAGAAAACCCACCTCCAAAGACAAGTGTCGGATAGCTTTTCACAGCCTATATCATAAGAAGAAGCCAAAAATCACAAGAGTTTGTATGAACCGGAAAGGTGGCTCATGGTAAATGTGTCTAGATTGTGTATGTGTACAAATGGACTACCAGCAGGGGGAGCACAAAGCACTGCCAGCAGAAGACCCGTCAATGTAATCAATGATGCTATTAAACAAAGGAAATTAACAATACATCTCCAGATGGAAAGCAATACATTATTCATTAGCTGTGTAGCAGCAATGCCCACAGGCCACAATCCAGATCAGGTCCCACACGATATCCCATAGACAGGCAGAAAACACAAACACATACACACACAAAATGGCCCTTTTGGAATTAAAGGGTCAATAGCCCAGGAAAAACAGCAAAGACTATGCAAAGAGATCTTGTAGCACCTTTGAGACTAAAGACCTTATCACACTAGACGAATCCCGCTCAGAATTGGGATTTAAAAGTAGAAAAAAACTGTAAATGCGGGAGGTTTTTCAGAAGATGTTTCCTCCAAACAGCAACAATAACGCAAAAATAAAGCGAACGGAAAGTGGACAAAAACAACCCCTTTTTACTTTTGGGAAGTTCCCAAAAGTAAAAAGGGGTCATTTTTGTCCACTTTCCATTTGCTTTATTTTTGCGTTTTTGTTGCTGTTTGGTGCAAATGCATCTAAAAACCTCCCACATTTGCATTTTTTTTCCTTCCTACTTTTAAAATCCCTTTTCTGAGTGGGATTCATCTAGTGTGATAAGGCTCTAAATGAAGGAAAGAAGCTGGTAGCATGCATCTGAGGAAGTAGGCTCAAGTCTAAGAAAGCTCATGCTACCAGCTTCTTTCTTTCAGTTAATCTCAAAAGTGCTACAAGATCCCTTTGCATA
>NW_024813705.1:0-369 GCF_019175285.1 Sceloporus undulatus
GCTATGAAGTTCTTAGGATTACATATGTCAACAGGTAGCTTGATGGCTCACACACACAAATATAAGAAGGTTACTGGTTTATTCCAGATGTGAATGCTACTGGTTGCAACAGAAATCCTCACTGTATTGTCTTCACTGCCTGTTGCACTAAGCCCCTTGAAATGTTACACAGAATAATAATAATAATTTGTTTTATTTATATACTGCTATTCCAAAGATCATAGCGGTGAACAGCAAGTAAGCTAATTAGCAAGTAAGCTAATTTGCCCCCAACAGTCTGGGTACTCATTTTAGCGACCTCGGAAGGATGCAAGCCTGAGTTGAGCTTGGGCCCTTTTGCGGGTCTTGAACTCGCAACCTTGTGGTTTT
>NW_024813705.1:469-2453 GCF_019175285.1 Sceloporus undulatus
CAACCTTGTGGTCTTGAGTGAATGGCTGCAGTGCAGTTCAAGAGATTCTGCTGGAAGTGGGCTATGATGTGGGGGGGGGGGGAATCCCCAAAAATCAAGTGAAGATACTTTCCATGAATAGAAGACAGTGGTAGAATTCAATTCTGCATTGTTTAGACAATAGTTTTTGTACATCTGTTGTAATAACACTTCAAATTTTGCAGGGCAAAAGACTGTAACTAAATTGCTAGTATATTTCCTTTTCTATAAGCGTTGGGAAGTGGATGCATAATATTTTATGCTTGCCAGTATTAGCTCTCATCATTTTTGCTTCTTTTATGAAAAGCTTGATTTTCACCCTTGACTCTATGGTTGACTAGATCCAGCCTAAACTGCCATTGAATGTTTATGTAGTTTTATTTTATCCATCATGTACTCCAATTATTGCATAAGAACATTCACAAAAAATGATATACACTGCCAACATTTATCTATAGTACATTTTATTATCGTAATGCATTTTATGTTTGCAGAGCTGCAGGGCCAAGTTGAAAATCGACTCTGAAAATACTACAGGCCTTTCAAAATCTGTTGTGTAGGTTTCATATAATCCATTACTAGTCCATTCAATTAAACATTTCTATTTCAAGTTTGCTTTACACAAATTATATACTCAGACTTTGATAGCTTATGAAATATCAAAGAAATTTGAACTTGACTCTGTTTGAAACTAAGTAAACAACATATGGCAAATCTATGAGGAAGAGACCTCTGAGACATCTTCTCAACCACAGTCCTGCTCAGGTCCTGCAAACCCAAGCCTATGGCTTCCTTGATGGACTCCATCTACTTGTAGTGTGGCCCTTCTCTTTTCCTATGGCTTCCTTGATTGTCTCTATCCACCGATAGCATGATCATTCTTTTTTTCCTACTGCCTCCCACTTTGCCAAGCATTATATACCCCTCCCTCCTCATGTGGTCTCATGATATGGCCAAAACCTCAGTTTAGTCATTCTGGCTTCTAGTAAGAATTCAGGCTTTATTTGCTCTTGAGCAGTGATTACCACACATTGTTCCCCCAGGTGTTTTAGACTTCAGCTCCCAGAAGCCCCAGCCATCTTGGCCAATAGTCAGGAATTCTGGGAGCTGACGTCCAAAACATCTGGAGGACCAATGCTTGGGAATCACTGCTCTATAGCCATGGATTGGTGATTTTGGCAGACCATGGACCTTACCACACAGGGGCTTTTTGAGCGTCAGTTTGCATTGGCCAATGCGTATTCGCGTTATATAGCATTGGAGTTCCACACCTGTGAGCTCTGAATACGCATTGACCAATGTGATATAACGTGAATACGCTTTGGCCAATGCGTATTCACAGCTGGGTTCCGAACTGAAGGCAGCCGGCTCCTCCGTTTTCCGAGTACGCTAAATTAGGGGATCGGCTGGATCCGCACTGATGGCCAGTGCGGAACCCCTGCTGCTTTGGCTGGTGTGTACATCCAATCCGCTGGTTCTCTTGAAGACCACCGGTTACAAATCTCCCATGATGCTGAGCTGGAATTTCCCCCTTCTCCTTCCGGTGGCCCTTTTCCCTTTTAGCACAACCGCTGGGGCTGGGAGCGCTATTTCCACTGAACGAGATAAAGCAGAAACCTTTTGTGTCCGGGGAGGGGGGAATGTATATGTGTGTGTGTGTGTGTATGTGTGTGTGTGTGCGTGCACACACACACACACACACTCACACACACACACACACAAAGATGTGTGTGCAAGCATATACATGCAGCATTACACTTTCAGCTGCTCCACAGTTTGTTTGTTTGTGTGTGTGTGTATATATGTGTGTGTGTGTGTGTATGTATATGTACGTGTATACACACACACACACACACACACACACAAAGATGTGTGTGTAAGCATATACATGCAGCATTACACTTTCAGCTGCTCCACAGTATATATATATGTATACACACACACACACACACACATATATATATAT
>NW_024813706.1:845-1396 GCF_019175285.1 Sceloporus undulatus
TGCGCAAGGCGGCCGATACGAATTGGCCAATCCGCATGTTAAGGTCCGGTTCGGTAAAACATTCTGCACTGAATATACTTCGCGTGAATGCGGATTTGGCAATTCGAATCCCGCCAATGCGGAAGGACTCCTAGGTATGAAAGTACATTCGTGTGAGCACGCGAATTCGAATCGCCCAGTACGCAAAAGCCCCACTTCCATGCGGCAGAGACCCTGTCTGATAAACGTCATAGAAATTCACTGGCTGACCTTGGGCAATTGATATGCTCTCCGCTTCAACTCCAACTCCTAGGTATTCCTTCATGGTAGAAGAGGGGAGTGGTTGGATGACCCCAAGGAATCCCTTCGAATGCTGGGTTTTATCCATCATGGCAGAATTCTTGCCATTGCACTCCAACCTGCCCCTTCTTCTCTTTTGCGAGGATCACACTCTCTCAACCTCAGAGGCAGTACATGGCCAACTCTCTCTGCACCTCTCCCATGGTGATGGTAAGGCACAAACCTATCATGCAATGATAACAATAATGGTAATAATAGGTAAGGAGAGTGCA
>NW_024813706.1:1421-2453 GCF_019175285.1 Sceloporus undulatus
AAATACTAATAATAGTAATAATAATAAGAATAATATATAATAATAAACATCGGATTTTCTTTATATACCGCCCCAGCCCTTGGAATTAGTGGGGGAGAGCAGGTTTGCCCTCCACTGAACTCTGATGCTGCGCCTCACTGTGCACTATCTTGCCATTCCTTACTACATTATTCGTCTATTATTGGAATGACCTAGCTCACCATGAGGAGAGTTGCAGATAGAGAATTGGCCAATGGCCTGCCGCTGAGGCTGAGAGAAGTGACCCGCACAAAAGAGAAAGAAGGGCTTGTGTGGTTGCAGTGAATTGTCTAAGGGGGCAACTGGATGCTAGAAAGTCCTGATCCCAGCTCACCGGTAAAACCACGGTTGTTACATGGTTGTAATTCACACTCTCTCTCTCATGGATGTTACGCACTAGGTGCCTGGGGCTAGGTTAGCTTCTACCTCTAGAAGGGCCTTCTCCACAGCTGCCCCAGCCCTTTGGAATAAGCTGCCCACTGAGCTCCGCTCATCTACCACCCTGGCCCAATTTAGGAAGGATCTCAAAACCTTCCTATTCCAGCAGGCATTCCCCGATTAAATATCCTGTGGGCCTCCCTCCTCTTCCCTGGCCATGAGGTTGGGCTATTGGGGCTTTTATTTGTTTGCTTTTGTAATGTTATTGTATTTTATGGTTTTTATTTTCTTCTATTGTATGTATTGTGTTTTTAATCCTCACTGTAAGCCGCCCTGATCATTGGAAGGGCGGGATAAAAATAAAAATTTTATTATTATTTATTAATGTCACCCTGTGGATTTACATGGCTGAACTGGGATCAGAACTCTAGCCTCCCAGTTCACCCTAGAAATTCACTGCACCCCACCCTGCCCCTTCTTCTCTTTTGTGAGGGTCACATTCTCTCAGCCTCAGAGGCAGGGCATGACCAACTTTCTCTCTCTGCACCTCTCTCATGGTGATGCTAAGGTCATTCAATAATAATAATAATAATAATTGGCAAGGAGAGTGCACATTCTCTCAGCCTCAGAGTCAGG
>NW_024813707.1:0-2453 GCF_019175285.1 Sceloporus undulatus
CAACAATTAACAATTAAAAACAATTAAAACCCTACAAAACAACCCCATACAAATGGCTGGATAGATGGAATCTGCCAATTACATTGCCAGGGAAGAAAAGATGACAACAGGCTCATGGGGGAAAAGCCTGGCGAAATAAAAAGGTCTTCAGGTTCTTCTTAAAACCATCAAGGGTGGTGACTGTACGGAGCCCATGGGGGAGAGAGTTCCAGAGCTGAGGGGCCGAAACTGAAAATGCCCTCTGAGATGAACTAAATCAAGCATCTGGAACTCTTAAAAGATGTTTCCCACCCGACCTGAGAGTGCGGGGTGGACTGTATGGGGAGAGGCGGTCCTCCAAGTACCCTGGGCCCAAGCCATTTAGGGCTTTATAGGTAATAACCAACACCTTGTATTCAGCCCGGAAGCGAATAGGCAGCCAATGGAGATCTTTCAATACTGGTGTTATATGGCTGGCCCTGGGACATCCAGTAACCAGCCTAGCAGCCATATTCTGCACTAATTGAAGCTTCCGAGTTTGGTAGAAGGGTTGCCCCATGTAAAGCGCTTTACAGAAATCCAACCGAGAGGTTACCAGAGCATGTACCACGGTTTCAAGGTTCCCCCCAGCCCAGGAAGGGATGCAGCTGGTGTATCAGCCGAAGCTGATAACAAGTGCTCCTGACCGCCGCATCCACCTGAGATGTTAGGTGGAGTGACGAGTCTAGAAGCACCCCCAGACTGCGAGCAGAGTCCTTCACGGGGAGCGTGACCCCATTCAGGACAGGTGGAAAAATTTCCTTACCCGGGCCAGGGGAGCCTATCAACAGTACTTCCGTTTTGTCTGGATTCAAGCTGAGTCTGTTTTCCCTCATCCAGCCCATTACCGACTCCAAGCAGGCATTTAGAGGAGAGATGCCATCCCTAGTCACTGCATCAGTCGGAGACACAGAGAAGACTATTTGGGTGTCATCGGCATATTGATAACACCGCGCCCCGTGTCTCCGGATGATCTCTCCCAGCGGCTTCATGTAAATGTTAAATAGCATAGGGGACAAAATCGCTCCCTGAGGGACTCCAGATGTAAGGGCCCTCTTATCGGAGCGACAGTCCCCCAGCTCCACCATCTGGAACCTACCCGAGAGGTAGGAACAGAACCACTGCAGAGCAGAGCCTCCGATACCCAACTCCCCCAGGCGTTCCAGAAGGATACCATGGTCAATGGCATCGAAGACCGTTGAGATGTCCAAGAGCACTAACAGGGACACGCTCCCCCTGCCCATGCCCAGACGGAGATCATCAACTAGGGCGACCATAGCAGTCTCAACTCCATAGCCCACCCGGAAGCCAGTTTGAAATGGGTCCAGATAATCCTTCTCATCCAAGATCCCTGAAGCTGAAAGGCAACTGCCGTCTCGATCACCTTCCCTAAAAATGGCAGCAGCGAGACAGGCCAATAATTATTCCAAAGTAGGGGGTCAAGGGAGGGCTTTTTCAACAAAGGTTTTACAATGGCCGTCTTCAAAGTAGAGGGAAACTGCCCATCCCTGAAGGATGAATTAATAATACAGTGTAACAAGTTTGTTACAACCGATCCCCCTTGAGCTGTCAACCACGAAGGACAGGGATCGAGAGAGCAAGTCGTCTTCCTAACGCATCGAAGAATCTTGTCCACATCCTCGGTACAGACAGACTCAAAGTGATCCAGTTTAACCAAGTCTACGGAAGCTCCGGATGCCTCTACTCTAGATTCTGAACTAACACTGGCGTCGAGATCAGCCCTTATCCGAGAGGTTTTATCCGCGAAGAAGTTGTTAAAGTCATCGCAGCAGGCTTTAGATGGTTCTAAAATAGGGTTCAGGGGAGGAGGGAGTTGAGTAAGCTCCCTCACTACCCTGAACAGCTCTGCCGGACTCGACTCCGCGGACACGATACGCGCAGAAAAGAACGAATTCTTCGCTGCAATTATCGCCACTCCGTAGTCCTCCAAAAGAGAATCTAGGAGTGCCTTGTCAGCTAAGTGCTGATGTCTCCGCCATTTGCGCTCTAGTTGTCGCAAAACCCGCTTCCTAGCCCGAAGATCTTCCGTATACTAGGGATGCTGCTTGACAGCTTCTCTTTCCTCCCCTTTTCTTTTTCATGCTTTCTGAAGGAGTCCATTCTGCTGTAGAAGTAGCTCCTATTGTCAGGAAGTTCTTCGTAATGATTAGGGAGAATCTCTTTTCTTGCAATTTGAATCCACTGGTTTGTGTCCTACTCTCTGGAGCAGCAGAGTTTCTTCTACATTAAGAAAACAAAACAAAACAGAGTCTTCTCCATAACTCACTGATAGATGTAAAAACCCAGGCTTACAATATGATATAAATTCCTTTCTATGAAATTATTAAAGTACAATACAGACAATACTGGTATAATGACCAGAGAGCTGTATTGTATTCTATTACTAAAATTGCAATGATAGATTAAAGTTCCAT
>NW_024813708.1:0-2453 GCF_019175285.1 Sceloporus undulatus
AGTGCTATTCCTCCTCCTTTCCTGTTTGGCCTGTTTCTCTTAAAAAGGTTATACCCCTGTATTTCCACATTCCAATCATGAGACTCATCCCACCAGATTTCAGTGAGGCCAGGTATATCATATTTGCTTTGTTGTACTAGGAGTTCGAGTTCATCTTGCTTATTTCCCATGCTTTGTGCATTAGTGTAGAGGCATTTAAGACCATTTGTTCTCTTTACTTGCTGCCTGTCCTTTTTCCTCCCACTGTTGGGTCCTTGCACTGTTTGTCTTGTTCCCTCTCTGTCAGTTTGACTATTTTCTTCTTCGTGGTCTCTGCGAATCATACAAATGGGTTTTACTGTGCCTGCACAGTGCTATTCGGAACCTTCTGGAATCACTGGGCAAAGTTAACTTTGCAACATATAGAAACTTTTTGGCGGTAACTCCGCCCACCCGTTATAAGGCCCCTGCCTTCCCGCTCTTTCCCCAGTTCCTTTTTTTTGCCGCGCTAGCTGCTTGAAGGAACTTTCACTCGCTCTTGCTTGTTACGGAATCACTTTCACAAGACCTCGGACTGTTTTTGACCGCTCTTTTTCTCCCGCCCCGGTAACTTCGGACTCCCTCGGCTCGTTTTGACTTCGCTTTGACTCTCCCTTTAACCGGACGATTTGGAAGGATGCCTGCACCCTTCAAAAAATGTGATGTCTGCGGGGGCAAGGTGCCTGTCCAGGACTCTCACTCCTCCTGTCTGTTGTGCCTGGGAAAGGACCACGATGCCAGAGCCTGCCTCCTTTGTAAGTCTCTGTCCTCCCAAGCCAGGAAGAACCAGGAGTCCCGGCTGACTTCAGCTATTGCCCTGGGAAAAGTCCGGGAGGGTCGTCCCTGCTCGTCGTCGCTCCCTCCGGCTGCACCACCTGCGTCTTCGTCCCGGGCCAGCGTTTCAAGTGTGGTCTCTGTCCCGGCCGGGACACGGTCTCCTACCACCTCTGATGTGACCTGTGGTCCCCCAAGACCCAGTGTCACCGACGAACCCTCCAAGCGCCCCCAGAAGACCTCGGGGACTGAGGGTTTCGAGCCCAAGGAGAGATCCGGGAGGAAGCCATCCCTGGAGGGCTCGCGCTCGGGAGAGCGTGTAGAGGCGGAGGTCCGGATCGCTTCGCCTCCGTCCTCCAAGGCGTCGTTGAAGGCATCTCGACATGCATCCAAGTTGCCCGAGACGGAGGCATCTTCCTCGGGGAAGGCGGCACCATCGGATAAGGCTAAGCCAGCCAAGGCCCACTCCAAGGGAGCCGCTGCCCTACACGACTTGCCGGACAACCCCTTCTTCCCCCCCGAGGACCAGACGGTGATGCCGACATCTTCTAAGAAGAGGAGTCATAAGGAGGTGACCGAGGCAGCTCCGCCCAAGAAGTCCAAGCCCAAGGACCATACTGGGTCAGAGCGCCTGGCCAAGTCAAAGGAGCGTACTTCACACAAGCAACGCTCCCCGTCCAAAAGGGCCTCAGCGATGGTCCCCTCGCGCCCGGAGACTTCTGCCTCTGCACATGCGGCCACTGTGCTGACCACACCGCTACCGCCGTCACAAGACCTTGCCACCATCACTGAGCCAACCTCCCCTCAGAGGGAGCCATCCCCTCTCTCCTTCCACTCGGACGCGGAGGAAGCTGACCCTGGTTCTGACATGGATGAGTCACAGGAGCCAGACACTGACATGTTCTTTGATACCGAGACCCAGAGGTACTACATGTCAGTCCCGAAGGAGACGGCCTTCAGGGAATTCACCAGGCTTAACCTGCGCCCGGCGGTTCCCCAGGGAGATAAACCACCATCTTCCCATGCTGTGGCTTCGACTTCGGTACCTCGCCGCCCGCCTTCTGAACCTCTGATCCCTCGGATCCCAGCTCGCACTCCATCTCGAGCCAAGGTCGCGGGCATCCCCCTGACGTCCGACTCTGACTCCGACCAGGATCCCTTGCCTCCATCGCGGGAACCGTCAGAAGGAGAAGAAGAAGACCCATCCGAACCGCCCTCGCCCCAAGGGATGCATCATCCGGGCTCTTCATCTCCGACTGATGATGTCCGCTCCTTCAGCGAGCACATCATTAAGATGTGCCGAACCCTGGACATCGAGCTCTCCCCTCCTGAGGAGGAGGCTCGCGATCCTGTGGAGCGCCGAGTCCTCGGTTGTGTCCCCACACCACCCTGCATCCCGATGTTGCCTTCTCTGCAATCCATCGTTCAGAGGTCATGGGATGCCCCGGCTTCGCTCGCCACGTCCTCCAGGAAGGTCGAGATGTTATATCGAATCTCCCCGCCGGGCTGTCCGTGGTTGGCCGACCATCCCAAGCAAAACTCGGTGATTGTGGAGGGGGCACAGCAGACCTTTGTGCCGAAGCAAGCGACGTCCCCGGCAGACCGAGAGGCCAAGAAGATCGATGGCCTCGCTAAGAAGGCCTACTCATCAGCTGCCCTCA
>NW_024813709.1:0-1921 GCF_019175285.1 Sceloporus undulatus
AGCAGGAGGGCATGGCAGGAGTGGTAAGCTTTAAAAGCCACTCCTGCAGCCTTCAGGAAGACCAGCAGCCAAGCCAGAAGCAAGCCTTCCCTATTCCCCCAACTCCACCAAGGGCACAGAAGGCGGAAGGCCAGGCAGCAGCAGGAGGGCATGGCAGGAGTGGTAAGCTTCAAAACTCCTCCATCCCTCAGGAAGACCAGCAGCCAATGAAGAGGCAAGTCTTCCCTTTTCCCCCAACTTCAACAGGGGCACAGAGGGCAGCAGAAGCCAGGCAGCAGCAGAAGGGTGTGGCAGGAATGGTAAGCTTCAAAAGACACTCCTCCAGCCCTCAGGAAGACCAGCAGCCAAGCCAGAAGCAAGACTTCCCTATTCCCCCAACTCCACCAGGGGCACAGAAGGCAGCAGAAGCCAGGCAACAGCAGGAGGGCATGGCAGGAGTGGTAAGCTTGAAAAGCCACTCCTCCAGCCCTCAAGAAGACCAGCAGCCAAGCCAGGAGCAGCCCTTCCCTCTTCCCCCAACTCTACCAGGGGCACAGAAGGCAGCAGAGGCCAGGCAGCAGCAGGAGGACGTTGCAGGAGTGGTAAACTTTAAAAGCCACTCCTCCAGCCCTCAGGAAGACCAGCAGCCAAGCCAGAAGCAAGCCTTCCCTCTTCCCCCAACTCCACCAAGGAAACAGAAGGCAACAGAGGCCAGGCAGCAGGAGCAGGGCATGGCAGGAATGGGAAGCTTTAAAAGCCACTCCTCCAGCCCTCAGGAAGACCAGCAGCTAAGCCAGAAGCAAGCCTTCCCTCTTCCCCCAACACCACCAGGGACACAGAAGGCAGCAGAGGCCAGGCAGCAGCAGGAGAGCGTGGCAGAATTGCTAAGCTTTAAAGGCCACTCCTCCAGGCCTCAGGAAGACCAGCAGCCAAGCCAGAAGCAAGCCTTCCCTCTTCCACCAACTCCACCAAGGGCACAGAAGGCAGCAGAGGACAGGCAGCAGCAGGAGTGTGTGGCAGGAGTGGTAAGCTTTAAAAGGCACTCTGCCAGCCATTTGGAAGACCAGCAGCCAAGCCAGAAGCAAGCCTTCCTTCTTCCCCCAACTCAACCAGGGGCACAGAAGGCAGCAGAGGCCAGGCAGGTTCAAGTCACCGGACGTATCTCTGCACCAATGGGGAAGACGAGGGGAGCACTAGCACCCAAACCCGGGTATGGATTGAACTCTGGGGCTTCAACTCTCAGAATCCAGCCAGGTGCTTTGAGCATTGGCTGGATTCAAACCTCGGCTTAACCAAAGAAGGAAGTAACGAAGAGGAGGAAGGGGTGGAAGGAAGGAAGGAAGAGAGAACTATATCTCCCAGCAGCCCCTGCCCACTATGCCCTTCCATCCTGCCACTGCTGGTCAGTTGGCTGGCACTTAGTGGAGCCCAGCCAACTGACCAGCAGTGGCAGGATGGAAGGGCATGGTGGGCAGGGGCTGCTGGGAGATATAGTTCTCTCTTCTTTCCTTCCTTCCTTCCACCCCTTCCTCCTCTTGGTTACTTCCTTCTTTGGTTAAGCCGAGGTTTGAATCCAGCCAACGCTCAAAGCACCTGGCTGGATTCTGAGAGTTGAAGCCCGAGAGTTCAATCCATACCCGGGTTTGGGTGCTAGTGCTCCCCTCGTCTTCCCCATTGGTGCAGAGATACGTCGGGTGACTTGAACCCTGCAAAGGCAGGCCGATCTGGGTGAGAGAATTTAAGCCGGGGCGGAACCGGTGCGATTGTCCCGCCCCAAATGGGGAAATGTCCACACCCAACGTCCGAGCGGCACAGCTTGGAAAGGCATGATGGCATCCTTCTCTTGCCACTCTCTCCTGCTGCTGCCTGGCCTCTGCTGCCTTCTGTGCCCTTGGTGGAGTTGGGGGAAGAGGGAAGGCTTGCTTCTGGCTTGGCTGCTGGT
>NW_024813709.1:2021-2453 GCF_019175285.1 Sceloporus undulatus
TGGAGGAGTGGCTTTTGAAGCTTACCACTCCTGCCATGCCCTCCTGCTGCTGCCTGGCCTCTGCCGCCTTCTGTGCCCTTGGTGGAGCTGGGGAAGAGGGAAGGCTTGCTTCTGGCTTGGCTGCTGCTCTTCCTGAGGACTGGAGGAGTGGCTTTTAAGGCTTACCACTCCTGCCACGCTCTCCTGCTGCTGCTTGATCTCTGCTGCCTTCTGTGCCCTTGGTAGAGTTGGAGGAAGAGGGAAGGCTTGCTTCTGGCTTGGCTGCTGGTCTTCCTGAGGGCTGGAAGAGTGGCTTTTAAAGCTCACCACTCCTGCCATACCCTCCTGCTGCTGCCTGGCCTCTACTGCCTTCTATGTCCCTGGTGGAGTTAAGGGAAGAGGGAAGGGCTGCTGCTGGCTTGACTGCTTGTCTTCCTGAGGGCTGGAGGAGTG
>NW_024813710.1:0-2453 GCF_019175285.1 Sceloporus undulatus
CCCCACAACAAACTCCAACTCCCAGAATTCCATAGCCTGGAGAAAGAGCAAGTAGCCCTGCCAAAGCGGGTTCTGTCTCCAGTCAGTGGAGAGCCAAGAGCCTGCGGTCCACGATCCTAGCTCTGCCGGCCCTGGAGGAGGCCCTTCCGAAGAGGATGCGCTTGAAAGCCCGTCGGAAGTCCCGGTTGAAGACGGTGTAGATGATGGGGTTGAGGGAGCTGTTGCAGTAGCCGATCCAGAAGAAGAACTTGAAGAGGGTCTCGGGGACCTGGCAGGCCTGGCGGCAGATGCCGTAGAGGCTGTAGCTGAAGAAGAAGGGGAACCAGCAGACCACGAAGACCCCCATCACCACCGACAGCACCAGAGTGAAGCGCTTCTCCCGAGCTTGTTTCAGAGCCAGGCTGCCTTGGCTTTCGGTGCCTCCTCGACGGCTTCGACGGCGACGACGATGCCCCCGGGGCCGGGGCGAAGAGGACAGCTCCGAGGAGGAGGCCACCGCGAGGGTCTTCCCTTCCTCCTCGGCTGCCTCTCTTTTGGGTCCCTCTTTACAAGAGAGGCTCCTGCTGCTGCTGTTGGTGCTGCTACTCCGGCGCTTAGCCACGCGGTAGATGCGGAGATAAACCAGGAGCATGATGAGTCCCGGAGCAAAGAAGGACCCGGCGCAGGAGGCCAAGATGTACCAAGTCTGATCGTTGAGGCTGCAGCGGGAGGGTGGCTCTGTCTGCCAATGGGCCCCGGAGAGCAGCGGGGGCGAGGAGATGGCGGCGGAGAGGAGCCAGACCATCAGGATGGCCGCCTTGACCCTCCCGGGGGTCCTCTGCCCGTCGTACTCCGGGGCCTTGGTCACCGACCAATATCGGTCCAGGCTGATGGCGCAGAGGTGGACGATGGAGGCGGTGCAGAGGAGCACGTCCAGCGCCAGGTAGAGGCGGCACCAGGCCCGGCCGAAGACCCACTCGCCCATCAGCTCGTTGGCCAAGGAGAAGGGCATCACCAGGGCGGCCACCAGGATGTCGGCGCCGGCCAGGGAGAGCAGGAAGAGGTTCTGCGGGGCCCGCAGCGGACCCCGGCGCAGCACCGCTGCCACCACCAGCGCGTTCCCGGACAGCGTCAGCGCCATCAGAGAGGCCACCAGCGAGGACAGCACCGCCACCCACCCTGCAGAGTAGACCCAGCGGGACCCCGCCGAGAGGGAGGCGTTGCCCGGCCCCAGGCTCTCGTTCCCGGGGGGGAACTCCATGGCCTGGCATAGACTGCGAGCCTGAGGGCAGGCAGCCCTCGCATTAAAAATAATAATAACAACAACAATAATAATTGTAAGCCGTTCTGAGGGATGAAGGGCTGGGTATAAATACCATAAATAATAACAACAACAACAACAACAACAATGGCCGGAGCTCATGCCATATCCCTCTGCCTCCCTTCTTCCCTTCCTCCCTCAGCTTTAGCAGCAGCAGCAGCAGAAAACCGAGGCTGGGCTCCGGCAGAAGGCGCCCTCCTTCCCTCCTTCCCTCCCTCCGCCTCTCTTTGGGCAGCAGCAGCGGGGTCTGCCTGAGAGCATGCCCAGAAGAACAAGGGCCCCCTCCGCCGGCGACGTAAGGGAGGCGGGAGCAGCCCTGCCACCCAGCCTCCCTCTCCCCCTCCCTGACTGACTGAGGCTGCACTGCATCCACACTGGAGACATAACCCAGTTTGGCACCGCCTTAACTGGTCTGGCTCCAGGCTAGGGGATTTTGGGAGTTGGGGTTTGTTGTGGGCCCCGCAACATGCCCCAGCTCCCAGAATTCCATAGCCTGGGGCCAGAAAAGACTTATTAAAAAACCAGGTTATTATGTCTCCAGTGTGGCTGCAGCCTGGCTCCTGGTCGCTCCCCTGCCTGGCCTTGGCGCCCCTGACCCTCGCGACACCCCTCAGGCCCAAAGGGAAGGCCTGGAGCCTCGGCCTAGCCTCTGGCCAAGGGAAGAAGGGGGCGCCTGAGGAGGCCCTGAGGCGAACCGGTCCCAGAGGCAAGGCAGTGGAGTGGCTGGCAGCCCGGCTGAGGAGGCGGAGGAGGTGGCGGGGCAAAACCGGTGCCACACAGCCAGCCCAGCTCAGCCTGGCCCTCCTGGGGGCAATGGGAGGGAAGGGCTCGCCAAGAAAGCCATAGGGCCTCTGCTGTGCTGCCCTGGAGTGAGTTCTGTGGGGTGAATCTCCAAGGTCAGAAGCCCTAAGACTGAAACCATGCCCTATGAGGAACTACTTAAGGAGCTGGGGACGTTTAGCCTGGAGAAGAGAAGGTTAAGAGAAAGGATGTCATATTGAGGAGGGAGCAAGCTTGTTTTCTGCTGCCCCAGAGAACAGAACCCAGAACAATGGATGCAAGCTCCAGGAAGAGAGATTCCACCTGAACATTAGGAGGAATTTCCTGACAGTAAGGGCTGTTCGACAGTGGAATGCACTCCCTCGGAGGGTGA
>NW_024813711.1:0-2453 GCF_019175285.1 Sceloporus undulatus
TGGGATTCTGGGAGCTGAAGTCCAAAAGCCCTTAAAGAGCTATATCTATATCTCTATATATCTACATTCATCCTCCTGTCATTCAGTTGCCTTCTCTTAGGTTGCATCCACACTGGGGAGATAATCCAGTTTAACTCCAGTTTAACTGTCCTGGCTTAGTGCTATGGAATTCTGGGAACTGTAGTGTCCAGAGACATTGAGCCTTCTCTGCCAGATAGCTCTGGTACCTCAGCAAACTAATAACCTAAATTATTATTATTATTATTATTATTATTATTATTATTATTTTAAAATAATAAATTATTATTAATATTATTTTAAAAATAAAGTTTTACTATTACAGGAGTTGGAGTTTATTGTGGGGTCCTTGGCTCGAGGCTATGGAATTCTGGGAGTTCCATCTCTCCCTCCATCCTCATGTTTCATTTCCTTCACATCCATTTCAAAAACATTAGTATACATCCTTAGGATAGATGTACATGTGGATGAAATGGATGGGGCTCTGACACGGAGAATCCCTTTGAATTTGGTTGCCAGGGATATGTGTGTGTGTGTGTGAGAGAGAGAGAGAGAGAGAGAGAGAGGCAGGGAGGGAGAAAGCGCGCTGGCCAGGCTGCTCCGCAAGAAGGTGCAGTGAGGAAGGAGAGGGAAGCAGAGACAGAGCTCCAATGGAGCCCCGGTTGCCCTGAAAGCGAAAAGGGCCACCAGAAGTAAATGGGGCAAATTGCAGCAGGACGTCATGGGAGATTTGCAACCCAGGGTCTTGTGATGGTGTTCAGGAGCACAAGCAAATTGGGATTCCACACCAGACCAATTTGCAGTGAGATCGAACAGAGCCAAAACGCACCAAAATGAGGAGCCAGTAAGGATTCAGTTCGGAAGTCTCATGGAAGGGGCTCACATTTAAAACTACCAGGTATGAAAATATATTCTTGTTATCACATGAATGCAAATCACCCGATCCGCAGAAGCCCTGGATCTGAGCTGCAAAGACCCCGTCTGATAAACGCCTTAGTGTCATGTGCAAAGTATGCCCCCAATTCTGTCATCCAAGTCATTGATAAAGATGTTGAATACTACTGGACTTATAGTTGAATATATACACGGTAGTCTTAAAGATGCTACAAGATTCCATTGCATAGTGATATTTCAGACTGGTTCGGCTATGTCTGTGAATGTTTTCCTAGTGCGTTACAGACCGCCCCTTTGGGGTGGCCTGTAGGCGCTGCTTTCCCCGGTGTATTGGGGTCTCAGCTGCCACAACGGCAGCCTCCGAGGCCCTGATCCACCGCTTTCCAGGCCGCGAGGAAGCTGCAAAAGGCCGCTTCCCTGCGGCCTGGAAAGGGTTGTCCTTGGGGCTTCAAGCCCCAAGGACACCCGATGGCGGCGGGGAGGAGGAGAAAGGGGACGCTTGGCCCCTTTCTCTTCTGTGTTGCTGGGCGCAGCCATGTAAAAGCTGCGCCCAGCGACGCAAACCTGGAAGGAGCTCCGAAACGGAGCTCCTTCTGGGGCCGCAGAAAGGGCGCCCTCACGCAGCCCCACTACGTCACAACTGCGCCACCCCGTTTAGAGGCGGCGCAGTTGTGACGTAGTCATGGCGGCGGCCATGTGGAACGGCCGCTGCCATTTTGTGCACGCTCCGCGCGTGCTAGGGTTGGGGGTGTGCGGAAGCGCCACCGCTTCCTAACCTTAGCACGCGCAGAGCATTAGGCCCGTCTATAACAGGTCCTTGTTGTTTGCTTCTCTTCTCAGGGAACAGAAGCCTGAGACTCCTCCAGCAGAATAAAGAGGAAGTTGGATGCCAAGCAGCTCACCTGTGAATTCAGGGAGACATCCCTGTAGACTGACAGTCACTGGACCCTACACTGGTTTCTGCTTTTTAGAAGAATCTCTCCCTTGCAACTGCATCTGCCCTACTTCCACACCTTGCTTGTTCTCAAAGAAAAAAAGTCATGCATCTTCCACAAGGAATTCTATGAGCTTTTGCCTTTCCATTAAACCACACTGAAAACATAAGCACCTTGTGTCTGCTGTTTTTGGTGTTTGGAGATGGGACCACTGTTTCTAGGGTTGAAATAGCAATTCTCTGTGCACCCCAAAAGGATATCAGGTTTCTCAACCCTAGTGATGGCACTAAGGTTTGCAGAAGTAGAAAAACTTCTTGCAGAGCAGAGCTTGGAAAAGTTAGTCTCTTTCTGGCCTGAATCCTGTTGATTAATCTAAGATAGTAATAACAAGGATGATAACATTTATTTATAATGCTATTTTCACCCAAGGTATTATGTCAGAACATATACAATCATAAATGAATGATAAAACACAACACTGTAAAATGCTAAAATACTAAAATGATATACTGGTATGCTAAACACAAAATCCTCGTCAGTCACTGACCGTCTCGGCCACTCTAGGCACACTCAGCAACTTAGTCCTGCAGATTCATGAGGAAGGTC
>NW_024813712.1:0-2453 GCF_019175285.1 Sceloporus undulatus
ACAGTTTAGGCAGTCTAAGAAAAGGGGCAGGCTCTGTTACCAAAATAATGCAAACACAGATGTGAATGATTTTCCAAATTTCAGTCCCTGAAATGCTAGAAAATGTCACTTTAGGAAGATAGAATTCTTATTGGGGGGCAAATCATTCAAAGGCTCCACATTCCTTGCAGTTAAGAAGAGGCATTGCTAGTGTGTGTTATATATGAGTAAACATCAGTGTGGCTCCCAGCTTCAAACCGGTATCACATGTGGTTCTTAGGGTCAAATAGTTTGTGATTATGTTGCATGCTGAACCAGAGCGTCTCTGGCACAACAAGAACCCATTATACAGGAAGGATAAACTGATCATGTAGGATACCTTCCCATTTATGAGTCTGAATGCCCTATTTTAGCTGGGTACTTTCTGCTTACTATTCAAATCACTACTTTTCATCCCAGTTACAACTGTTTCCATAATGAAAGTATTTTCTTTCTAATTGTTTATTTTTCAGACTTCCACTTGAAAATTCAAGAGATATGAATTTTTGGACTCAAAGTTGTTTTCTACTAAGAAGTAAAAAACAAAACAAAACTCAGACTCTTATCAGTTTCCATAAAATTGTCTTCTAACCTTCAGTTAAAACCGTGAGCATTAGAAACTATTAGGGTTTATGACAGAACCACACACACACTTACATATACACTTGTATGTAGGATAGTGAGTAGATTAATTTTTTATTACTGTAATTTCCTTTAGAGATAAAACAGGAATGAAACAGAAAGTTTATTTGCTTCCCAAAATGACACCATAAAGGCTTCCTTTCTTTATTTGTATCTTCTCAAAGCCAGCTGCACTGAGGAGCACCTTGTGTTCAGATGGGGTCCTTAATTTACCATCTGCAAGGAGCAGCAACATTAAGGACTGGAAGTGTGCTTCTGTGGGACCAGCTTTGTCGTCATTAAGAACCGCTTCAGCTACCAACACTCCACCACCTGTTTCAAAATAAATTTTACTGAATTAGGAAAGAAAATATAGTTACTCATTTCAACAGCATTTTCAAGAGTCCATCTGAATTCTACCAACCAATTATCAGTTGTAGCTCAAGTGACAGGGAATGCTTTTTGTGCCAGGGATAAGAGAACTGCTTTCTTTCTATAGTTTTTTGTGGGTTTTTCGGGCTATGTGGCCATGTTCTAGAAGAGTTTCTTCCTGACATTTCGCCAACATCTGTGGCTGGCATCTTCAGCTTTCTTTCTGCTGGCATACAACAGGATCTTTTTATAATGTAGGCAAGCACTTGTTTCTTTCAAGACAGCAAGATATATGACAACTTCGAGATCCTCCAGGGCGTTGGACTGGATGGCCTTGTGGTCTCTTCAAATGCTACGATTTTATGATTCAATGATTCTCTGACTTTTCTGATCACAATCCCTTTGGGGGTGAGGAGGGGAGAGGATGGAAACATGCTCCATTGTTTAAAGACTATAAAGATAATTTTAAAGATAATTTGTGCAAAAATGACACATGTGCCTCTGACCAATCATTACATGTGCACCTCACAGTGAACTTCTTCATCTGTAGGCAAACAGAATCTAAACAGGGCTGAGAGCTCTTGTACCTACTGCTTCATTAATTCTAGAATGGATTTAGGAATAACACAGGACTGTAAGATAAAGGGTTATTAAAACTTTATTTAAAATATATGCTGGTCTTATAGGAATTTGGTGTTCTAAATCAAAAAATGACCTCAGATTTACTCCATCATGTACAGTTTTTTCACAACTTGCTTTGACATTTCTATGTTGTAATATATAACTGAATAAAATGATCCTGCAAATAATGATCTTGCAAAGAATTTTTAAAAAGGTTAAAGTCTTCTGAAAGGCTTTAAAAAAACCTTGATTTGCTATGAAATACAAAAATCAGTACAAGAGCACTAAAAGAAACTGCATAGGAACATCAATGTGCACACTTAATCTTCAGCCCCATTGACACTACAAAGTAATCTGGTTATTTCCCTGTCATTCAGACTTGCACCAATTGTTCTTGGTGCAGTTTGCGAGGGGTTGGGGACACAACCAAAAAGCCCATTTTAACTAATGCATTTAGCACCAGTTCCATAGTGGGGGTTTTAAAGAACTGCAATGATCCGCATCTCCGATAGTGTGAGTACGCTATCAGATTGAGAACTTCAGATTGGATTTAAATGCCACAGAGAGATTTTCTGTCTTAAAATGTAGTGGGAATGGTGAATTGATTCACAGATGCATATCTCTCAGTGCAAACAATGTACGTGTGACTGCCCCTAAGAGCCTTATCATATGAGACAGATAACTTGCATTTGCATCAGGATAATAGCACCTTTGGTCTGTTATTCTTCCATGGGAGACCATTTTAAAAGGACTTCTCTTTATTAACACAATGGTTCCCAAACTTGCTATTCCAGGGCCCTATTCCCACTGGGCAAAAAAAG
>NW_024813713.1:0-2453 GCF_019175285.1 Sceloporus undulatus
TGAAGCCCCAAGGACACCCCTTTCCAGGCTGCGGGGAAGGGGCCTTTTGCCGCTTCCCCGCAGCCCAGAAAGCGGTGGATCGGGGCTTCAGCGGCTGCCGCTCTGGCCACTGAGGCCCCGATCCGGCAGGGAAAGGTGCGCCTACAGGCCGCCCCAAAGGGGCGGTCTGTAACGCGCCTAAGAAAATAGTGGTAAGATATTATTTGTAGTGTTCATTAGCTGTTTGAATTACAGTAGTCAATAAGAAGTGAAGATACATGCTGCAGTTTTTCTCTGTAGTTTCACATTGATAGGAGCATCTCTAATAACTATACTCAGCATTTATAAATCCTTTGAAGGCTGTGTCTGCACAGGCCAAATACCATGTCTTCTCGTCTTCACAGTGAATAGTCCAAATGACACAGGACTCAATCCCTTGTTCTGATGTGAATTGTCTGGAAAACCTACAGCCAATTCAGCTCCAAATCCAAGGTATACCACGCATACAGTGGATTAAATAAACTCATCTTTTGGTCTGGATCTTCCCAGAAGATCCAGAGTCATTCAGAGCAATGCTAGATGGCTGTTTACAGTGCATCATGCTGTGTTGCCCACTGCTGCCAGTCATGCCACCATGAGTCCACTCCTAAGGTCAGAACAAGGTGCCAAGCCATGGGATTGACTCGTTTTTGGCCTCAGAGGAAGTGACCCACATTAGCAGTGGTGCCAAGAGGTGGCACAATAGGGTGCACATGCAAAGAACTGCCTGACATCACTCCGGAGGGTCCAGGTAATGAGGGGACACCAGGGCAGAAACATTGGGGCCAGAATATTCTAGGCCCATGCAGTCACCACCAAGGTTGCAATGATATACAGTGGGGATGGGGAAAATGCAGGTTTGGAGCCACATATATATCTCACCTCTCTTTTTGAGGCCTGGGGTCCCCACTGTCCCCCTCCAAAGCCCTGAGCCCCAAAGAGGCCTCACACGAATTGTTGCTAGTCTAAAAGAAAAAAAATACCCCCGGCAACTGTCCCAAAGTTTTTACTTTGCACATCTCTACAAACCCCATTTTACAACTGAAAAATGCCTGAATAATTCCAGGTGTTAACTGGAATTACACTTCTATTCGTTTTTATTTTAGCAGCTTACGGAGAATGGGGGGAAGGCAAAATTCAGCCCCAGAACTGTCTGCAGTTGCCTTCCCCTTTTATCTAGCATGTACACTTGCCTGAGAGTAAACTCCATTGAATCTACTTGGGCTTGCTTCTTTATAGATAAGTTTAGGATCATACTGGTAGAATGTTTCGAGTGTTTTCTTATATATTATTTAGTCATTCTTTTAAAATGGGCCAGTATCATTAAACTTATATTGTAGCTGAAAGGGCTGAGGCAGGCAAAGAAAGGCTTGTCTGAAGCCACTTAATGGATTCATGACTTGAGATGAACCAAGGATTTCCTGATTCATGCTCTGGACTCTGAGTACCACCTCAGCAAATGTAGAAAACCAAGCACGCTGGCTTCATCACATAATTTCACTTTAGTTAAAAGAAGAACTTGCAAAGTTACTTTCAAAAAATATGCCAATCCCATTATTTGTTATAGCTTTGAAAAGGAATGTACTGCTTTTACTAATGTTAGGGTTTAAAAATGATTTCATTGCATTTTGTTTTGTTTTTTTTTTTTTTTTTACTTTTCCATTATTTTTCAATACTTTAAAAAAAAATCCCAACAATTTTAGGACTGAAAAAAAGGCAAAATCTTGGGGAAAAAAGATGTGTCAAAATAGTGTCTAAAATTTATTTCAAATCTAACAACTTTATAAAGTAAAACAGTAGCTACTTTTGAAATGTAACATCATGACACCATCATTACTTAGAAGCAATTAAGCTCATTACAGGTAACCATGTTATTTCTAACCTTTTAAATCCAAGTTTTGGTTAAAAAAAAGTGTGTATAGGTTTTATGTTTCAGGTTAATCCCCCCCAAAGGAACATCTTCAATATCCTGGCTGATAAGTATAGAAAATGTATTGCATTAGAGGCAGATGCCTTTGTACAATAATCAGCTCCCAGTTTAGATGCGGACAGCATTTCCTTTTTCCCTTAGCAACATTTTTTGCATTTTTTACATCTGGAGCCTATTTGCTTTCAACCTATTTATTAATTTTTGAATAGCAAACACTGCAGAATATGTGCTTTGAAGTATTTGAACAGAAAGTTTTTACGGCTGTCTGAGGCCCATGTTCTAGAAGGCTCTAAATGTGTTTCTTTCCAAAAATAGGAATAGCTCTTTTTAATATCCAAAACATGTTTATTTCTTTAAAGTAATAGGCTTATATATTTCTCTCACTCTCTTAAATTATACTCATAAGGCCATGGCTGAGTAGCATCATTAAAAGTAGCCTGAGTAAGCCTAATCCAGGTATTCCCAACAGGGGCATCATGATGCTACAGTGCATACAGAGCTATGA
>NW_024813714.1:0-2453 GCF_019175285.1 Sceloporus undulatus
TAGAGTAGTATAGAATCAAAAGGAGACACAATAGGAGAAACAATATGTAAAATAGACTTCTAAAAAAATTCTAGTAAAGTTATTTTAGTGGACAGTAATGTTATTTTTATCTTTCCCAATTTCTAAAGGAGTGTATTCAAAATTTATAAATTTTAGATTTCCTTCCTTGTTTAGATCTAAATCCTGTTTCCCCTTCCCAGCTATCACTTAAACTCTTGAGTCCCTAAGATTTATTTACTTCTCCACCAGGCTATTATTTAGAATCCACTATCTCAATTATCTCAATTTTGTTTGTTTGTTTGTTTGTTTATTTGTTTGTTTTTGGGCTATTCTCTTCTTATTATTCCTGCTCACATATAGACAAATTTATCTATGGTTTCCCTGTATTCGCAGAGCCCACTTTACAAGTTTGCACACTCAATACGGTATTGTATATATATATATATGTATATATATAGTATGTATATATTGACTAATTATATATGATACCTAATTCACCATTCACCAGAATTCAAAGAGAGAGAAAAGGATATAACCCACAGCTGCTAATTGTTTGCTAATTTATATTCGCCTCTGCAATCAAATAAGTCACTTACTTGTTGTTTCCCTACAGGATAATCAAACCTATTTTCTTTCCAAATTCTTCCTTTCTTTCTGGTTTCCCCCAAATACCTGAAGGAAGAATAAATACTATAATATCAGTTTGGAACCACCTGCCTGTTTAGATTTAAATAATACACTGTACTACCTCAAGCCTCCAATAAAGTTCTTAAGATCCCCCTTCTTTTTTTTCCCCCTTTAAATGGTTAATTTAGTCTTTAAAATTATTCCCTCTAATTCCAGCCTGTTTCCCCCAAGAGATAGTTTCCAATGTTATTAGATATTCAACTTAGCTTTCCTATAATACAACAGCTCATGAATTCATAAACATGCTTTGATTACTCACTTATCTCCTCTAGGTTAGTTTCTAAGCAAGAACAGCCCCCCAGCCACAGCTTCAGCAACATTAATACACAGAAGGAAGATCCAAATTAAGAGGAGGAGTAAAAAAAAGCAGAAAACTAAAAGAGAAGAAAAGAAAAAAAAAAACACAGCAACCACTGTCAGCTTGTAGCCAATATAGATTAGTTTAAGACACTGTAACTGTCCTTGATACTGTTAAATGTTTCCTTTCCTTCTTCAGTTGGTACTTTGTCGCGTCTCTCTCCTCTCTCTTCTGTTTTATTCCCCAAATCTGTTGTTGATTTACTCCAGCTGCTTCTCCTTTCCTAATTGAAAGCACCTGTGTTTGACGCTCCTGTTCCTGCTATCAACGTCTGCTTTTCTCCCTTCTTTCTTCTTTCTCCACCAGCGTTGTAAATATTAAATTTCCTCTAGTCCTTTCTGGTGTTATTCACAGTCCGTTTCACTTCTTTTTCCCAAACGGAGCGTTAAGTCCAAATACATACACCAATAAGTCCAACTTCGCTGTTGTTGTTAGTATATATGAGGGAGAAGGGAGAGGAAAAAAAAAAAAAAAAACATAAAGGTCTGAAAGCTTACAAAGGTATATGGAGAGATGTTATCAAACGGATTTAGTTAATTTCTTTCATTCACAGTTCCTAATTTCTTCTAGTCTACTGAGTTCCCACAGAGGAATATAAATCAAATTCAGTTCTGTTAGTCCCCTTTAATTGATAGAAGTTAATTAATAGAAAGTTATAGCAGGCCAAAAACAGGAATAGAAAAAAAAAAAAAAAAGTTGTGCCGGTTGCTCTATTCCTCAAGCTTCTCCGTCTTCACCCCAGAAATAGGTCCTTTGTTTCTCAGGGAAATTAAATAAAATGGTAAGCTGAATCTTCTTCCTGCAGATCTTCTTAAAGAAAAAGCAAAGTTAAAAGTGGTGGCGGCACCCCTGTCTCCAAGCCGCGGCTTGAGACTCCTCACTGCGGGCGTGGATGCTCGGGTTCCCCTCGCCGCTTCTTGCCTCGCGTCCTGCGAGTCGCCTCCGGCACCCGGCGGCTCGCGCCTCGCGTCTTCGGCCTTTGTTTTATCCGAATTCCAAAGCGCGGGTTCCCCAGCCGAGCCCCTCTGCTTCCCCTTTATCGGGGGGACACGCTTGGCTGGTTGGCAAGTCACTCCATCCAGCCCCGACCCCGCAGCCTGCGATCACCCTCCGGAGCCTTTCCTGGAGGGTGATACCCGCGCCGCCATACCACCGGAAGCTCCGGCCCTAACAAGCTTTCAAGGGTTAAACTAATCAGTACATTTACCACTTGTCCTGCGGAGGTGCTCCCCAAGTGATGACATCTGTTTGTCATATCATATGATTTTTCTCACCTATGTATCCTGCATTTAATTTGCTTTGTTTAGCGATTGTTCATTAGAAGACAAGCAAAGGCTTCATTTTCAAGTCTGATTTCTTTGAAAAAAATGTACTGTGGAAAGGAAAATGGTCTTATTGTGGGAAATAC
>NW_024813715.1:0-2081 GCF_019175285.1 Sceloporus undulatus
TCATCCGTTCAGGTTATATGGCATCAGTGCCAGTTTGATATTAGTATAGGGTTGCCATACATCCGGACCTCCAAACCGGGAAAAAATGTAGGACAAAATTTTCAAATGGAGGACATATTTTTTTGTGTGTCCTACATTTGAATAGGGGAGGCTTTCCCTCGCCGCCTGGGCCCTGCGGGGAGCGGAGCCCAAGCGGCAAGGGAATCCTCCTCTGAGGAAGGCTTTCCCTCGCCGCCTAGGCCCTGGGCCTCGAGGAGACCGAGAAGGAGGGCGCGGGGCTGATGGTGATCGCCAGGGCCTGCCCTCCTTCTCGGCCTCCGAGGAGGCCGGGAAAGAGGGTACGGGGCCACAGGGAGGCGGGGAGGGTGGTGCGGCCGCGCGCAGGAGGCGCCGCCTCCCCCTTCGCCTCCTCCGCCAAAGGCCTCGCTGTCCTCCTCTTCCTCCGCGCGGCCATGCAAGGTGGAAGAGGAGGAGGGCAGCGAGGCCCCACGGGTTGCAGGCCAACCCCGCTGCAACCGGGCTTTTCTCGGTTTTTGGCAGCACCCGTGACGTGAGCGGGCAGGTGCCGCCAAAACCGAGAAAAACCCGGTTGCAGCCGGGTTATGGCAACCGTATATTATTATCCTGCCAAAATCATTGTCTACCAGATTTTAACCACTGCTGCACAAAATCTGGCTACATTATATGTTATATTAAAGTTGGTATCGAAGAACAATAAAGAAGTATAGAAACAACCAAATGTTATTGATATTTGTGCAATACAGGTAAGATAAGTCTAGAATAGATACAGTGGTACCCCGGGATACGAATTACCCAGGTTACGAATTTTTCGGGATACGAAAAAATCCCATAGGGATTTATTGTTTCGGGTTACGAAGGTTTTTTCGGGTTACGAAAAAACCGCGGCGCTATTTCGCCACCGGAGGGCAGCAGAGAGCTATTTTTTTCCATTAGCGCCTATGGGAATTCGGCTTACGAAGGTATTTCGGGTTACGAAATTAACCGTGGAACGAATTAATTTCGTAACCCGGGGTACCACTGTATCTCTTTAACACAAGCACTGTAGTAAAACATGCTCTGTCGTTTCTACTTGCCCAGAATCACAGGGGCAAAATCAACATTCAAGTATGCTACTGGTATTACAAAGTGGTTTTTTGTACCAGTCTGATCTTTGGTTACTCAGGTGTTACACCGCACAATTATAGTACTGTGATTCCATGTTAAATGCCTTGGCTGCATCCTATGGAATCTTGAGCTTTGTAGTATGGGGATGCTCTAAAATGCTCTGGTTGAGAATTCAAAAAGTCCCTCCCTAGACTACAAATCCCAGAATTCCACAGAAAGGAACCAAGGCAGTTTAAGTGGAATCATAGTGCCATAATTCAGTTTGAATGGGCCCTCAGAATGAGTCCAGGCTCTTTCCAGAAAAAATATTACCTTTGATACTAAGAAGAAAATAAAGTCAAATAGCCCCAAACCACTACAGCAAGTTTTGTCTTTTCCCATACTGGCTGAAAAAGAGGCAAGGGGGAGAGCAAAGACTTTTTCTTCTTCCCTCAATCCTGCCTGGTAACAGGAATTCCCTTGAGCAGCAGACTAATAAATTAAAACTGTTAAAATAGTCTCAAACTGGATTATTTATGCACTGTGTTTTGGACTTCTGTCATCCCAGAGTGAGTCAGTGGGTTGCTAAATAGGGAGTGAGAAGAAAGACTGCAGGACTAGAGCAATTCCCCTATTTAAAAAGGTTCTGGTAGATCTCATATTTAGCATCTAAATGGTAAGCCCAGGTATTATTATTATTATTAACCTTTATTTATGAAGCGCTGTAAATTTACACAGCGCTGTACATACAATCTTTTAGTTAGACGATTCCCTGCCCTCGGGCTTACAATCTAAAAAGACAAGACACAGAAGGAGAAGGGAGTAGTGGAGGGAAAGGGTAAGAGGTCCAGCAGTTCCTCTCTGCCTCCAAGGCCTGGACCAAGGCAGATGGACTGGAGGGAGGGCTTGGCTTCATAATGGATGGTTAATCATTTTCCAGGGAAAATACATACTCTCAAGTAGGATAATGCATATAC
>NW_024813715.1:2181-2452 GCF_019175285.1 Sceloporus undulatus
GTGGCTTCATAATGGATGGTTAATCATTTTCCAGGGAAAATACATACTCTCAAGTAGGATAATGCATATACAGTACATAGCAATACAGGAAATGGTTCGATAAACAGGCACCACAAGAACATCAAATAGTAAGCGACAATTATGCAATGCCTGGGAAGGCTTCTCTGAACAGGATGGTAGTAGCCTACAAGCCACTTTTTAGACTTACATGCCTGTGTGTGTGCGCTTTTTTTAGAAAAGAGAAATACAAAGAATACAATCCTATTAGACA
>NW_024813716.1:0-2452 GCF_019175285.1 Sceloporus undulatus
AGGATTGGAATGTGTGGGAATCACCCTTCTAACAGAGGCTTGCGTTTAAAAGACTGTCTCTGTAAAAGGAGGGGGAACCTAGAGAGTTATTGGTATTTTTATATTGCATTATGTTGTTACAGGTTTATGCTTATTATCTTTTCACATGGTATCATACTAGATTGGGATTGATGGGGATATATATATATTAACTATATATATAGTTAAGCCATAATGTTAATGAAAACTGTTGTGTCTCTGAGTTCTGTGGTCCAAGGCCAGAGGTGCAGTGGTTGAGAAAAGGCACATGAGAGCTTAATTGTTTTTTAGAAAAGGTGCCAGAATCCTGGCTGGGAGGACACTGCGCAGGAACGGGCTATCCAATTAATTAGCTTTATTGGTTAATGGGGTCGGGTTAATTGATATGGTTATAAAAGACAAAAAAGTCACTTCTATTGCATGTATCTTCTTCAATACAAGCTGTTCCTTTTTCAAAGTACTGCCTTTTGTGTTGCAAGAGGGGCTACGATTATCTATCTCCCCTTCCAGTCACCCTGCTATCCCAACATAGTCAAATGGAATCCAGGTAAAATGAAGGTACTTGTAATAGGGAACCCTGATCCGGGAATGGAGTTATGTCAGTCAGTTCTGGAGGGGGTCACACTTCCCCTGAAAGACTCTGTCCTCAGTTTGAGAGTGCTCCTGGATTCATCACTTCATCTGACGGTTCAGGTGGATGCAAAGATCAGGAGCACTTGCTATCATCTTCGGCTGATACGCCAATTGTGCCGCTTCCTGGAGCAGGGAGACCATGAAACAGTAGTACATGCGCTGGTCACCTCTCGGCTCGACTTCTGTAACACACTCTACATGTGACTACCCTTGTGCCAAGTTCGGAGACTTCAATTGGTACAGAATATGGCAGCCAGGTTAGTTACGGGCATTTCTAAAACTGCCTACATTACACCGGTTCTTAAATCCCTCCACTGGCTGCCCATCAGTTTCTGGGCAAGATACAAGGTGTTGCTTTTAACCTTTAAAGCCCTACATGGCTTGGGTCCTGACTACTTGCAGGAGAGCCGCCTCCCATATAATCCACCCGCAGACTCAGGTCCTCTGGGAAGAACCTGCTCCAACTCAAGAAGACCAGACTTTCAGCGGTGACCCAGAGGTCCTTCTCATCAGCCGCTTCCAGGCTCTGGAACGACCTCCGGATGAGATCTCTCTCTTATTTCCACCTTGGAAGCCTTTAGGAAGGCTATTAAGATGGATCTCTTCCAGCAGGCCTTTCCAGACTAGATTAGATCTATTGAATGCCTCTCCCTCCCCCTGACCCTTAATCTTGCCATTGTTACTGTTATGGAAATTGTTATAGATGTATCGTTCCTGCCCTCCCCTCTCGCCTTCAGAAAATGACCCATTTCTTGCCCGAAAAAACTTTTTTACTGTCTTGTGTTTTAGATCTTTTACATTGTCTTGCTGTTTATTAGCTTTTTAAGGGTTGATTAATGTTCTTATAATTGGAGGGTTTGGAATTTTAATAGTATTTCTGAAATTGTATGTTATTTTATTACTGTAATCCGGCTTGATTCTTTGAGAAAAGGTGGAATAATAATAATAATAAATAATAACACAACAACATCTCTCAAGGGGCTCAATGCCCTTTCACTAGGCTCCAAAACCGGGGGGGGGGTGTTTCTGGGGATGCGGGTCTCTCTGTTGGTCCTCCTCTGCAGGGTTGTTGTGAAGGAAAAGGTAAGTATCTGAGGGAAGTGCCTAATCCGGATCCTGTGGGCCTCTAAGCCTAGTTCCCAGGTTGCCAGGCAATTGCCAGAGTTTTGAGGTCCCTCCGTCTCCCTTCTCTTGGCTTTGGCCTAGATTTTGGCTCTTCTCTCCCTCCCCAGAGCCCCCTCCCCCAGGTCTCCAGAGAAAGCTCCCCATCCCCCCGAAAAATGTTGCTTCCAATGCTATTGAACCCTATCCTGTGTGATGCTTTCTATTTGGCACGAAACCCTTCCCCAAATGAGGTATCAGAAGGGAGGGTCTCTCCTCTGCCCCGCTTTCCAGGAGGGAGGGGGCTCCTCAAAGACCCTTTTACCCTTGGATCTCCTTCCCCTCCATGGCCATGCTTCTCTCCAAGGGTCTCTCTGCCCTCTTTTCTCATAATAACCCCCCAAGTACCTGGGACACAAGGAATCCCCCAAGGAGGGGGCAGGGAAGGCAAAAGGAAGAGGAGGCCTGGCAGGACCCCTGCCTTTCTTTGGGGGGAGAAGAGGGGCTTCCTTCCTTCTTATAACCCCCCAAGGGTCCCCCAGAAGACCCCCCAGCCATTCCTCTGAATGAACGAGGGCTCTCCCCACTTCCCTCCCACCCTCAGAACAGACTGTGAGGGCAGCAATGGCTTCAGGGGCTGAGACTATGCATGAATAGATGCCCACAAAGGCTCCTCCTCAGCATGCGCAGGGATTGCCAG
>NW_024813717.1:0-2452 GCF_019175285.1 Sceloporus undulatus
GACTAATTGTGGATAAAGAGGAGCTAATGATTTTGAAGGACATTCCCGCGAGAATTTTGAGGAGGAGAGAAGATTATAAACTTTTGACATCATCCCTTAAAAGACAGAATATTCCATACAGGTGGGAAATACCAGAAGGAGTTTCTTTTACCTACAAGAAACAGAGGTTGAGGATCAACACACAAAGCAAAGCGAAAGATTTCCTGAGAACACTAAAGAAGAACCAATTACCAGAGGAGACAAGTAATTCTAATCAACACTTGGACCATTTAGGAGAAGAAGAAAATCAAAGTGACCAGGGCGACAAAGGAAGTGAGGAAGAGAAAGAAGAAGGAGAAACAGCTAATGAGTTATAAGAGAAGTGTTTTTTTCTTCTCTCCTTCTTTCCTCCTTGCCTAGTTTCTACGAGAGAAAACAGAGATGAAATTTAAGATAATTTCTTGGAACATTAAGGGATTAAATACTCCTATTAAGAGGAAAAAAATCTTTCCATCTCTTGAAAAAGGAGAACTGGGATATAATATGTCTCCAGGAATCTCATATAAAAAAATCAGAGATAAATCTATTGAAAAACAAAAGACTAGGAAAAGAATTTATTTCGGCAAATGAAAACAAAAAGAAGGGTGTGTAATATATGTTAAATCAAATATACCATCTAGAGAGATTCTAAATGATAATGAAGGGAACTACATTGGAGTAGAAGTAAAGGTCGAAAATCGAAAAATATTGATATTAGGTGTGTATTGAACAAAAAAGGCAACTTTTACCAAAATCTAATGAATGACGTTCTGGACTCAAATTATAACGATATTATTATCATGGGAGATTGGAATGGGGTGCTGAACCTAACCTTGGATAGAAAACCGGGTAAAATAATTTAAAAAAATCAAGGAAAACTACCAACTGCTTTTAAGAACATGATTGATAATTTGGGCCTAATTGATGTATGGAGATATAAATATGATCGAAAAGAAGATTTTACGTTCTTTTCCCATAGACATAAGTCACTTTCAAGGATAGACATGTTTTTTTATCTCTAAAAATTGGGCTAAAATATAGTTAATATGAAAACACTGGTAAAATCTATTTCGGATCATAATCCCATTTCAATGGAACTAAAATTAAAGGGAAATTTTTTTCATGGCGCCTGGATGATAATCTACTAAAAAGGAAAGAAATATTAGAAAAAGAAAAAAAACTCTAGAAAATTACTTTAGAGAAAATCTAAATAAAGAAATTGACAAAGATGTGGTTTGGGACGCCAGTAAGGCAGTTATGAGAGGCCTATTTATACAAGAGACTATTCAGAGAAAGAAAAAGAGGAACCAAAAAATTGATAAAATTAGTGACGAAATTAAAGAGAGAGAGGAAATTCTAAATAACGATCCAGACAATATAGAAACTGCAAAAGAAATTACAATTTTACAAAATCAGATATCAGTGTGTCTATCAGAGGAAGTGGAAAAGAGGTTGAGATTTACAAAGCAATATTACTTTGAAAATGCAAATAAATCGGGAAGGTGGTTATCTTACAAAACTAAAAAAGAAAGGGAGAAAAACCTGATAAGACAAATCAAGTCGGGAGAAGAAACAATAACAGACCAGGGAAAAATAAAAGAAACATTTTATAATTATTTTAAAAATTTATATGATGAACAAGAATTAGAAATAACACAAATAAAAAACTATATTGACAAAATTAATTTTCCTCAACTAGATGAGGATCAGATAAACTTTCTAGAGACACCAATAACCAAAGAGGAAATTAAAATAGTTATAAAAGAACAGAAAAAAGGGAAAGCCCTTGGCCCTGATGGTTTTTCAGCAACATATTACAAAGAATTAAAAGAACAATTAATAGATCCATTGCATAAAATAATGAATGAAATTAATATAAATAATCTCCCAAAAACTTGGAAAGAAGCAAACATTTCACTTATTCTGAAACCAGACAAAGACCCACAAGAAATAAAAAACTACAGACCAATTTCATTGTTAAATGTAGACCACAAAATCTTTACGGCAATATTTATGGCTAACAGATTAAAATTTTTTTTGAGAAATTGGATAGGTGAAGAACAAAATGGTTTTTTACCCCAAAGACATTTGAGAAAAAATACAAGAATGATGATTGATATAATTGAACACTACAAAGACAAAAAAGATAAGGGATTAGCCATTATATTGATAGACATGGAAAAAGCATTTGACAAGGTGAATTGGAATACAATATTTGAAATCTTGAAGAAAGCAGGAATTAAAACTAGATTTATAAATTGGATAAAAGCTATTTACAAAAACCAAGAAGCATGCCTAATCATAAATGGGGGGAAAACAAAACCAGTAAACATCAAACAAGGTACTAGACAAGGTTGTCCTCCCCCCCCCCCTTATTATTTATTATGGTTATTGAAATACTAATCAAGAAAATTAACCAAAATAAAAAAATACA
>NW_024813718.1:0-2452 GCF_019175285.1 Sceloporus undulatus
AAAAAACATTTGGCCATGTTAGATAGAGATGGTACTGCTTGAATAGAAAGACCTGTTGGGATTTCACCCAAACTGTTGGGTAGAACTGTATTTTTCATATAGATTTCACTATTTCAAAAACCAAGTGGTGGGCTTGAACAGACAGTAGCAACTTGGGTGGACTAACTGGATTCCATCAGCCCTCAATTTTGCTAGCATTATTGAAGGCGATACTGAATGTGTAAAAGATATCCTACTGTTATGTGAAGCAATGCCATCACTGCAGAGTATGGTATGACCCAAATTGTTTCTGAGGCATCCCATTATAAAACCCAGCTGAGTTATGGTATAGGCTTTCTGTGCACTGGCCTAGAAAACTATAGGTTTCATTTTAGAATTAATTATGTGCATAACTAGTATCTATATAAGACCTCCAAACTTTTCTATATTATCTTTTTCAAAGCTGAAATAGTCTTTAGCCAATCATCAAAAGTCAAAACATCCCACTTCCATTTGTTTCCATAGTCAAATTTACTTCTAGGATAGTGTGGAAAGATTCTGATGATCCCAAGATCATTTTTGACATGGGAGGCATCAGTTACATGTTGGGTAAACAGAAACTGTTTTCTGGCTGTTTCTGGGTGAGAGACTTCCTGAAACAGCTTCTAAAGGCAATACATCCCCCCAACAGTGATATTTATTGATTTTGGGCTGAATTCCAGTGTTGGGGAGGGGAGTCTGTGATGTTCTGGGGGAAAGAGTGGCATGGAACCCTCAAGGGCAAGACAATCCCAGGCAAAAGCTGCTATCTAATCTAAGGATGACTCCTTGTGGTGTTAGAGGAGAAAGGCCCTGGTGATCTAATCAGGGTTATGCTACAAAGGGCAATCCCTGGTGTTCTTATTGAGCATTATGCATTAAGTGTCAACCACAGCTGTGCAGGGTACATTATAATAAACTAAAAACCAAGTCTAGCAAATGTGAAAAAGATATCTACACAGAAATTTCAAGGAAGTACTGTACACCCACACTGTATGCAGGCTCGTCATACGCGGACTTGAGGTCACACAGATGGTGAATGGAGAATGGGGTGTGCACAGTGCCACACGCCACAGGCGTATGCCCCATTCAAATGAATAGGGATTGAACATAGGCAGAATTTGCCTTACGCAGGAGGGGGGTCGTCGGGACTTTTGCCTGATAGTCTTCCTCCTCACCCTGAGGACTACAGAAGAAGGTCCAAGCCACATGAAGCCCCTAGCCTGCACAATTCCTATTCCTAGTTTAGAATTTTCTCCAAATTTGAATTTTCAACATTCCCCATTTATTCCCCTATTATTCTGTTACTTTGACTCTAGTGTCACAAAGAAGATTGACGTTCTATCATCAGCATTCTACAGAATGTTGAATGTCATGCATATCCATTTTCATATACAGGAAAACCCTCATCCAGCACAAATTCACCCTTCCCATTTATTCAAGTACTGGATATAAATGTATCTTGCATGGAAATAAGCACTCCTCAGAACTGTAAGAAGAATGATAGCCCTAAACTATAAATCTTAGAATTTTTTAATCTTTCATTTTGTAATGGTTCTTCTTAACACAGGTTTTAAATTTCTTCCCGCTAAGATATTCAGGCACTCTTTTTTTGGTACAATGATGGTTCATTAAGTTCATTTGCATCCCATGATAAATTTTATCATTGCCTTAAAGTTTTACATCATAACTACTCAACACAGGCAACTCTATATACTTTCTAATAGTCCTGAAAGCTCTTTACTTGGGAAGATATTTGTGTATAGAATACTAATTCTTAAGTTAACTCCTTCATTTGTCATGCTATCAAAAAGAATGAGGCTTGGATTGTTAGAAGCATGTTTTAAACCAGCTTTATTTTCTGACATCACTAGTACTATTTCATGTGATTAGTGACAATAAACAGTAACTTTAAAAAAAACTGTCATATTATATTATTACTATACTACTGGCTTATGTGTGTGGGGGAAGGGTGTTTGGTCATTCTTATAAACTAAACAATTGGGAAAAAGAAATCTCCCAAATATATACCTAGTGTAAATCCCCAGAGATCAACCAGTACAACCTGATCTACATTGTGATCCTCAGTCTATGCAAACAAATAGAACATGACTTGTGTTTGAAAACCAAAGATCAATTAAACAGTGAAGGGTGGAACATAAACTGGTTTGTCTATAAGCAATTACAAGAACAATTCAAAGTTGATAAAAAAGAATTTGGATTTGCCCCATCTCGAGATAAATCGGAACTAATTCAGTGTATGGTAGAAAATACCAAAAATGTGATAGGGAAGATTTACAAACTGCTATTAAGTTGGGATCTGGAAGAAGAAGTTGTGAAGCAACAGATGATCACATGGGCTAACAATATTGGGCACCCTATAAATCTAAATCAGTGGGAAAAAACTTGGAAAAACAATTTCAAATTTACGGTC
>NW_024813719.1:0-2452 GCF_019175285.1 Sceloporus undulatus
AAAAAACCTGGGTTGACTTATCCATGGGTCAATGTAACTCTTATATATATATAAAAGGAACTATCCTCTTTCTCTGAATAGAGTGATAAAAGGTGAGAGCTTAGTCCATCCTGGGAGCACCAAAAAGAAGCATGGATCACCTCTGCTCTATCATCCATCCAGTCTTTTGGATGAACACAAACAGTTATGCCTGCCAGAATTTTCTCAGTTCTTTGGCATCATTTTCCTTTGCATCATACTTTACATCCTTTGTTACATGCCCCTAGGTTTTACCCTCAACTTATCCATGGGTCATATCAAAATCCAACATTTTGGCCCCCAAATTTGCCGTCAACTTATACATGAGGTCGACTTATAGTCGAGTATATATGGTACATTTTAATGCTTTTTAACTTGCACTGTTTTAAAATTTGTTAGCCGCCTTGAGTCTCTTTACCATGAGAAGGGGGGGATAGATTGACAGATATACAGATAATATTTAAAATATAATAATAATATCACACTAGTCCATGGAACATCAATTTGAATATCACTTGCTTGCAATACCAGATAGAAGGAAAACAGAACTCTTCTCTTCTAGTCCAGGGTTTAAAAGAAAGGTCTTTTCCATCCTAAAAGCTGAGGGATGCATTTTTCTAAGCTGCTTACCCATAAAGCATTTAAACAAAGATATGTGACATATAACACAAGTCTACTTCTAATTTGAAACCTGGATTTTGAGGCAGTTGTTTTCAATAGTAGCAGTAGCAAATATGTATGCAAGCATTGGAGGGGATTTCAGTAAGAAACAAGGCTATAACCTCCGATGGTTCTGATTTGATTAATTAATCAATCCTCTGTAAACCCACTTTTCCAACTGCTTTCAAAATGTCGCAGTTTCTCTCACCCACTCCCACTTTTTCACTTTGCCCTCAGCTTATTTTAACTGCTGTTAACTATGTTCAAAGTGAAAAAGTGACATTTGCACTCCACAACAGAAGAAAAAGAGAGAGTGGAATCTTGCCCTTCCCATTAACCTCCAGCAAAAGCAAACTGCTGAAGCCGCTTCTAGCTTATGTGTTATTAATAACTTTTATTAACTCATTAACTTTTGCCATTTTAGCCACACTCTGCTGTTGTTCAGCCACATATTTCTTAGTTTTCAGTTGTGAAATGTTGGAAAGTATGCACCCATGCAGAGTCTTCCCTAGCAGCCTGCTGGATGTTTTTTAAGATGTGAGGCTTGTGTTAGGTTGTCTGTGAAAAGGATCTTCCCATGTTTTCAAGTGTTCTAAGAAAATACTTGATAAGCTGTTGCCATTAGGACTTGCATGATGGAGGGAGCTTTACTGGTATTTGTCTCTTCCTTGCCCTGATTCTGTGCCTTTAATAGCAACCAGATACTACAAAACCAAGTCGCTGGCACTTCTTCTGACTTGTAGAAAAAGGTTCACCTATGCTGTGCTCCTCTGGCCCAGGTTGGGCAGGCAGAGCAGGTGAGACCTGTTTAAGGTAGAGTGAAAATAATTCCATGCAGGATTGTAGAGGAGGTGTCTGTACGTGCCTTCAAGTTGCTTGTTGGCTTATAGTGACCCCATGAATTTTATAGGCAAGGAATACTCAGAGATATTTTTGCCATTCCCTTCCTCTGAAATATAGCCTATATTCATTGGTGGTCTCCCATCCAAGTACTAACTAGTGTTTCCCCTGCTTAGTTACCAAGATCAGATCTTAAAACTCAGGATAGGCATCCGAAGAAAATGAGCAGGCAAAGGGAAGAGAAAAAACTAGGAAATAAAAGTGTTCTAAATGTGCACAATTTTCTATGTTTTCCTTTTAAGCAAAGCTAGAAAATTGAGGAACTAAAAGAAAATTTTGTTGCAGGGGGAAGAATTCTTATTTGGGGGCCAGTGTCCTCAAAGCCAGCATGGTGTAGTGGTTTGAGCATTCAACTATGACCCTGGAGACCAGGGTTTGAATCCCAACTTGGTAATGTAAACCTACTGGATGACTTTGGATGAGTCACACTCTCTCAGCCTCAAGGGAAGGCAATGGCAAACCTCCTCTGAAGAAATTTGCCAAGAAAACTCCATGATAGGGTCACCTTAGGGTCGCCATAAGTTGGAAATGACTTGAAGGCACACAATAATGATGACAAGCCCTCATTTTGCCTCCCAGCTATACCTTTGACAAGGTTGCCAGATTTCAAACAGGAGATGATTCCTGCACCTTTAATTTTGTAGGAGAGGGAATTTCAGCAGGTGTTGCTTGTTATTTGGTTTTATGAAAAGTAACATCTGCTGAAATTCCCTCTTCTACAAGACCATTAAAGGGACAGGAGCAATCTCCAGTTTTCACTCTGGCAAACCCGATTCCATGATTATCGGCTAATTACTGTAGATTAAACTGCTTGTTAAGAGGTGCAATTTCAAGCCTAGCAGAAGCTGTGGCAGTAAGCAGCCAGCCAGATCCA
>NW_024813720.1:0-2452 GCF_019175285.1 Sceloporus undulatus
TCATTTAAACAGCATAATACCTCCAAAGTGACCCGAAGCAGATTTATTTTGGCCTGTCTGTTCAGGCTCATAGTCACCATAAGATGAAAAGCCAAAAGCCAAAAGCAACAATAACCATGTCTTAGGATGAAAACCGCACTTTTGATTTTAAATTAATAATTAAGGTTTGTTTTTTTAAAAAATAATAGCACAGATAGTAACACGAGGGAGACAACACTGTGACTAATTTTTGCATCACTTATATACAACTTTCTTTAGACTAAGCATGATGCTGTACATACAATTCTGTGCATAAAATATGCTTTGTATATTTAAAGCCTATCATGGGCTATGTAATATCAGCAAAGCACAGAAAAAGATATGCAGGACTCATTCTCTTACATTGTTCTAGGCAGTAGCCCTTGACCCTTCAGCAGATAACAAGAGTCACTGATGCTGATGGGATGAGGGAAAGTTACCATGCATGTTAGAATTTCTATGTAAGGGAATTTTACATGAGGAATGTGTAGAAACAAAACAGGTACTCAGTGATTTCATGTGACATTTTATGAATAGTACTGATGCCTCTCTCCATGTAGCATATGTGGATGGTTTTCTCAGGTGAGCAAAAAGGTGGCTACATCCACAGTGCAGAAATAATCCAGTTTGTCAGTCCAGTTTGACATCACCTTAACTGCCTAGGCTCAGTGCTAGGGAATTCTGGGATGGTAGTTCTGGGAGATATTTAGCCTTCTCTGTCAGATAGCTCTGATGTCACAATAAACTACAAATCCCAGAATTCCCTAGCACTGAGCCATGGCAGGTAAGTGTGTCGAACTGGATTATTTTTGCAGTGAAGATGCAGCTGAAGGAGGTTTGGAAGAATTTAGCAATTAAATATTATAGAGCAGAATGGGTATGTTCTTCTCTGAACTGCAATTATTGCAAGTTATACCAGTAGTTAATTTATAATATAATTATTCAGCCAGGATATGATAAGAGAAATAAGATTGTTTCACCAACCTGAAGCACTCTGTTCTCGAATTTCCACGTAGTCATTTGCACACGCTGAAGAGTTCTGGATATCTAGTGCTTCAAAGGTAATGCTGAGATAATGACCCCTAGGCCCATGGAGAAACCACTCACACAGTAAATTATGTGGATAGTGAACATCTGGAAATCCAATACTTTCAATGAGCCCATTTTGTCCTGTGAGTGTTCCACCACATAGAGCTGCAAAGAAAGAGAACAGTTCTCACCATTCCTATCATAGGAACTTTGCTCTCTTTCCTCTCCATCAAAAACCATTCCAGAAAATACGTTTTCAAAGTAATAATACTATACTACTTTGTCATTGAGTTGGGCAGGACGTTTGCTTTTCAGTGTGAGGATCATTCCCTATCAGATGTTATCATTTGTTGCCCTAGAACTGTGCCTTCCAACCAAGGACACTTGGAGCGCATAACTAGTAGCAGCTGGTGGCTTCCATATTAATGGTGAAGTGAACCCACACTGAGTTTCAGTCTGAAATTTAAAAGAATAATCCAATGCACTGAACCATCTCCCCCAAATTGGTTCACTACCCAGGTTTTCTCTTTTAAAATATGGACTAAAACCTTGATGTAGCCATTTTTAAATAAGGGACATCATTTTAGTACATCATTGCTTATAATGGGACTTGAACATCCATGGATTTTGGTATCCACAGGGGGTCCTAGAACCAAATTCCAGCAGATACCAAGAGCCCACTGTATTATTATGGGGCAGGGGGAGTCAGGGATTGGAAATTTGTTCGTTTATTTATTTGTTTGGTTTTGTTTATTTTCTGCCTTTCTCCCACAATGGGATTCAAAATGGGAAATCTGTGGCCCTCCAGATGTTGATGAACTTCTATACTCATCATCTTCCACCCCTTTCCAAGTTGTCTGAGCCTGATGAAAAGGCGAATCCAACAACATCTGGAGAAATCTATTCTAAAAGTATTTCAAAAATATGCTTTTGAACAGTAGCCACATCCTAATTCTTTATTAGATGGTATAAATACTATTTGAGACCGATTTTGAAGGCCAACCAAGATCCTAGAAAGATAGAACAGAAATGCTGTGATTGAGGAGGGATACGTTTGTGTGTTTTGAAAAATATTTAGGACCTGAGTCAGTTGATTCAGATCAAAATGTATAATATTATTCCTAAATTTATAATTACTTCCTCATATTTCAGATGAGTAAAAATGTTAGTTATTTTGGGTGATTTTACATGGAAGGATTCCAGCAAAATCCAAAAGTATTGTGCAGCTATTTTGTAAATTCTTCCTTTACAGATTTTTGAGGGAGGAAAAACATAGTGAGGTAGCAAATTGAAGATGAGACTGTTTGAACCCTCAAGGGAGTTCCACAAAGGAAGCAGTTTAACTGAATGAAAACAACCTCATCTGAAAGTATCCTAAAATATGCATTTTACCTGTTGAATATCT
>NW_024813721.1:0-2452 GCF_019175285.1 Sceloporus undulatus
CTACGGTTCCAGAAGTTGTATGCCAATCTGTATCAGTTGCTGAGGAACATAATGGTGGACTCTTTTTCTAGAGGAAGCATGCTGCTGCCACTGGAGCAGAGAACATGGTAGTAGGCTCTCCCTGGTTGCTGGCACTTAAACAGAGCTTAGATAGCTACTTGTTGGGCATGCTTTTTCAGTAGATTCCTGCACTGACAGAGAGCTGGTGTAGATACCTGATGGGATAACTTCAAAATCTATCATTATAGATGTATGAAGATGTAGTTGCACTCATGTCTATGGGCTTCCTGTTGACAACAGGGTCACCACTGTGTGAACAGAATATTGGATTCAATGGGCCTTTGGTTTCATCTAGCATGGCACATCTTATGCTCTTTAATTATGGCATCTTGTGGGTGCACCAACCATTATCTTTGGTTCCTGCAGTGTGAGATAGTCTAGGGAATGGGAAACTGTATGAGTGATATGTCTTTCTATCACACTGACCACCTATTTTTGAAATGAAAGCTGTGAACAGAGGTAATTGTAATGTGATGGCATAATCCCAAAGCTCCTTTTAAAATGGGGATTGGTCATCAAGGACAAAGTGATATATTATTCTTTAATCCTATTATGACCCATGGTTCACCTTGTGTAGTCAACAAAAAGCCCATCTGGTGTTCAGTATGTCCCCGACTATATAAAATGCTAATCAAATTCCTGCATTTCACCCAAGTTTCTGCTGCTAAGTCACAGCAAGGAATAACATTATGAGTTGATAATTCATTTCCATATTCCCTGCATCATATTTTACTTGCTGTTTGGTTTATGACCTTTAGAACCACCTTAGATTTTGACTGATGAATGGGTGGCTAATAAAGTTAGCAAAATAAGCAATTTCTTCCCAGGGAAGGTCAGCAGAGGTCTTTGCAATCATTGCTCCTATTAATACATTATATTTCGGTCAGAAGTCTTTAAACAGTGAAGGTTTTCAGACACAGAAACCATCGTTTTGATGAATGAGGTTTCCTTCTAATAGCTGAACAGGAAATGGAAATCAAAGCAAGGAGATGTTAAAAAAATCCATCCTTCTTTGTAGCAGCGGAGAGGAAATAACCTATTGTTGATATTGAATATGGAAAATACAGTGAAATCATAATGAGAGATGAGTTTCCTCTGGGAGGAGAGGTTCAGTTTGCAAATAAACTGCAAATTGCATTCTAGCCTGCATATAGTGAGTGAGGCAAAGCAATATTTCTTTGAATTTCTTTTTATAAAAGAAAGCTCCTTACACATCAGTAGGGGTATTATTGCAAGTAGCCCATTTAGTAGCACGAGAGGGCAGCTCATGTGATATAGGACTCTTGATTGTAGCTCTCTTCTGCCTCTCTAAACCAGTGTTGAAATCACTACAATAAAATTGCACATAGAAGTCCAACTGGGTGATGGCAAGCAAAGCCAAAGTCATCTCTTTTCTGGGTAGAATGGCTGATAGATGTTCTTCGTATATATTTGGAGCTGCTGCCTCAGATATATGTTATGGTTGCAACTTTGTCCCCTGGAGGCACAGCATAAATTCCTGAGGAAACTTGGGCAACTATGGACATGTTATCAGGATTGCTTAACATGATTTTATTTAACTTTTATATGCTGTTTCTCTTCTATCAGTGTTGCCCCCTTTGCCAGGTACCTGAGGATTCTTTCTCAATGCTGTGAATATCTGATTGCAAGAGGGTTATCGTTATTAATTTTTAAAAAATGAAAATCAAGTCTGTATACTCCTTTCTTGCTATCTTGCATACTATAAGACAGAAAAGGCCACTAAATATCAGTTATGAAATACAGTCACCCCTCCTTTTCATGAAAACAAAGTTTCACTTATAGTTAAGCCCCATTGGTTTGAATTTAGGCATGCAGGGATGTACAGGTGTGCACTGTGGGCATGCACCCAATTCATTCTACCTCCATTCATCCCTTGCCGCAACAACTCAAAAAAGATACACACAGGTATAATTTGGAGTCATGTTTTCATATGTCAGTAACAGGATGTCAGCCAGAGGTTCTTTGGTTGATGTGGATATGGTTAATGTTTCCCTGGATGCAGAACTCTACAAACCATAGTGCTATATGCTTACATGTCAGCTATCAAATAGTTCAAAAGTGTCAGCTATACATGTCAAACCAGAGACATTCTATAGAGAATATATTTCACATCAACATGGACTGCAAAGAATTCTAAGGAGATTTTGGAGAAGAAAATGAATGAACCTTGGAAATACTTTGTTTGCGTGAAGAAGAATGTAGTTTGTGCTCTGTATGCTGGAAATCAATTATCATAGAATCATAGAATCATAGAGTTGGAAGAGACTGCAAGGGCCATCCAGTCCAACCTCCTGCCATGCAGAAAATCCAGATCAAAGCATCCCCGACAGATGGCCATCCAGCCTCCGTTTGAAGACCTCCAAGGAGGGAG
>NW_024813722.1:0-2452 GCF_019175285.1 Sceloporus undulatus
ATCGTCGCCCCGGCCCTCTGGAACATGCTGCCCATAGAGCTCCGCTCAGCCACCTCCCTGGCCCAGTTCAAGAAGGAGCTCAAAACCTTCTTATTTTTATTAGCATTCCCGGACGCTGGTCCTGATTAGCTTCCTCCTCTGGCAGCAGTGGTCGGCTGGCCAGATATTGGTTTTTAATGTAATTTTAAAGTCTATTGTGGTTATTTTTACTGTTTTTATTGTATTGTACTGGTTTTATGTTGTACACCGCCCTGATCATGGGAAGGGCGGTATAAAAATAAATTTATTATTATTATTATTATTATTATTAACAACACAGAAAGGTTTTCCTGATGCTTCTATTGAAAGTAGACACAATCAATAGTGGAAAATATTGATGTTTTCTCCCATTCAAACCACTCCCTTCAACACCTAGGCAGCACAGAATCAAAATAAAATGAACAGATCAATATCTATGGGACTGACAGGAGTAGACTGGGTCCCTACTACAGCTCCTGCTGCCAACTTCTCTCTGTAGTGAGGCTCAAAGGCTTTACCAATAGACTTCAGTGTAAGAAGAAGTGGCTAATAAACTATATTCCTGATACAATTCTAGAGCACTGCAGCCCATTTGGGCTTCACAACAACATTCTTTGGGTTCTTTAGGCTTCCTCCCAACTTCTATCCTGGCGCCCTCTAGTGGCCACTCTTGGCAATTGTTTTGGGATTTGGGAAATACATGGAGCATTGAAGGCATTTAGGTCCCCAAACGGTGCTCTTTAAGAAGGGATCCTGGACTTCAGCTCCCAGAATCCCAGGCTCTTGCCCAATATAGCCGAGGCTCCTTGGAGCTGAGGTCCAAGCGTAGAGGCATTCCCCGCCTGGCAAAGCCAAGGGCCATTCCCTCCTTGCCCTCCATCCAGCTGCAAGGCCTTCCAGCAGCACCGGCATCAATGGAGGATGGAGGGACACTGGGAAAGAGTCACTGTCCAAAGCAATGGACCTTCTAGGAGCCTCCTTTTGTAAAACCCACTGACCACTGTTTCTTATTTCTCCTGGGAACCCAGAGGCAGAAGTCCACCAGTTTTGGGTAGCCTTGCTCTTGAATGTTTTCCTAATAATAGTAATAATAATAATAATAATAATAATAATAATAATAATAATAAATCATTCACCTTTTAAATGATTATGATGATGTGCCACATGCAAAGAGGAAGGCCACACCCCTCAGGAACAGGCAACCAATGGGAGCAGAGGAAGCTACAGGTAAAGGGAAGGAGGCCACGCCTCCTGAGGAATGGGGAGCCAATGGAAAAGTCACATTAGACCCCATAGACTTTGGTTTTATCAATAAATAAGATTGCTAAGTATCTGTGGCTATTCAGGGCACTGCAGCCTCTTTGAATAGAAGTTCTCACCAACCTCTATCCAGGAGCGCCATCTGGTGGCCACTCTTGGCAATTCACTAATCATGGTATTTCCCATCTATTAGAGATTGCATTTCTTCTTTAAAATAAATATGACTCCTGTGAGGCTTCAGGTGGAGGATGATGCAGACAGAGAGGGATGGCCTAAAGCCACCTTTGGCTCAGGTTGAGAGAGAGAGAGAGAGAGAGAAAGAGAGAGAGACCTCCTCCTTCTCCTCCTCCTCACCCAAGGAAGGTCCATGGCTGAGGAGGAAGAAGGATTCAAACCCAAGGCTTCAGTTGTTTTGAAGCCTTTTTGCTTTATCTTCTAGAAGGAAGCTGAAGTGTTGCTTCTTGCATTGAAGAATGAGAGGAACCTTGTGGCATCCAAAAGGCTAACATTCTCTGGAGTTATGTCTGATGATATGTATATATAAACTACTCGGATTTCCAGTGATTGGGCAGTATATAAATAAATCCTATTATTATTATTATTATTATTATTATTATTATTATTATTATTATTTAGGATTGCAATACCTGTTCATTTATAAAAAGGTTTACAGTGCACCCCATATCATAGAATCTCATAGCTATGTCCCTTAATAGCAGTTAACCAAATTAAACAGTATATAAAACAAAAACATGAAACAAGCTTGACAAGGTGACTGTTACATATATTTGTAAATGGCTGACCAGCCAAACCCAAAAAGTGCCCAACTATGGCTCCTTTTCATCCTGGAGAGAAGTGACCAGTGCTATTCAACATCTTTATCAATGATTTGGATGACAGAATAGGGGGCATACTTATCAAATTTGCAGATGAAACCAAATTAGGAGAAATAGCTAACACCCCAGAGGACAGGATCAAAATTCAAGATGATCTGAATAGACTAGAAAGCTGGGCCAAAGCTAACAAAGGGCCCATTGACATTACCTTTTAAACCAGTTTTGAAATTGATTCGTCCACGTGAAGTTCATATTGGGCCCGATTCTGTCACAATCCATATCGAGGCATGAGCAAGGAAATGCCCCTTACCGTGGGGTATCCAGATTCAGGCTAAAAT
>NW_024813723.1:0-2452 GCF_019175285.1 Sceloporus undulatus
TTTTCTTTGCAAGGCATATTTTCCACGTCCATTTTATTCATGTAAGACCAAAAGGAAAGTCACTGTCCATCATTCTGGCATGCCAAATCTTCTGAATTTAAAGGTTGGAAACCATCACTTTTTCTCTTGCAGGCCACCAAAAAGATACTAAGCATTCCAAAGAACTGAAATTGGAAAATAATTAGTTTTTTAAGTAATGTTCTATGTTCTTGCGTCATAACTGAGTAACAAATGTACAATTGAAAAATATAAACTTTTTTAAAAAATTATACAAACTTTCAAACGATTTCAACAGTTAATAATAATAATAATAATAATACTGTTTATTTATAGCCTGCTTTTCCAAAAAGAGATCAAAGCGGGTTACAACAAGGGTACAAAACATCGTACAATTGACAACAGTATCAACATCATAAAATATCATTAAAAAATACACCATGTTAAAAACAGAATAAAATTACAGACATTAAAACCAACAACAAACTAGCTTGAAAGTGCAATGTGATGGGGAGAGAACAGATGTCACAATGCATGGGGGAAAGCCTGTTGGAAGAGGTGGGTCTTCAGCTTCTTCCTAAACAGGTCAAGGGAGGTAACAGAGCAGAGCTCGTCAGGAAGAGAGTTCCAGATGTGCGGGGCCGAGACAGAAAAGGCCCTTTGAGAAGACAAGGTGTATCTTGTCTTGGGAACCCTTAGCAATTGCTTCCCAACCGATCTGAGAGTGTGGGGCGGATTGTATGGGCAGAGGTGGTCCTCCAAGTACCTTGGGCCCAAGCCATTTAGGGCTTTATAGGTGATAACCAACACCTTGTATTGCGCCCGGAAGCGAATGGGCAGCTAATGTAGATCTTGTAAGACAGGTGTTATGTGCCTGGTCCTGGAGCATCCAGTGACCAACCTCGCTGCCATGTTCTGAACTAATTGAAGCTTCCGGGTTTGGTACAAGTGTTGCCCCATGTAGAGCGCATTGCAGAAATCCAACCGAGAGGTTACCAGAGCATGTACCACCGTTTCAAGGTCCCCCCGGCCCAGGTAGGGTGGCAGCTGGCGTATCCGCCAAAGCTGATAACAAGTGCTCCTGACTGTCGTATCCACCTGAGATGTGAGGTGAAGCGACGAGTCCAGAAGCACCCCCAGACTGCAAACAGAGTCCTTCAAGGGGAGCGTGACCCCGTTCAGGACAGGTGGACAAATTTCCTTCCCCGGGCCAGGAGAACCTATCACGAGTACTTCCGTTTTCTCTAGATTCAAACTGAGTCTGTTTTCCCTCATCCAGCCCATTACCGACTCCAGACAGGCATTTAGAGGAGAGATGCCATCCCTAGTCCCTGCATCAGTCGGAGACACAGAGAAACATATTTGGGTGTCATCAGCGTACTGATAACACTGCGCCCCGTGTCTCCGGATGATCTCTCCCAGCGGTTTCATGTAAATGTTGAATAGCAGTTAACCTCTCTGCTTCTGTCTTATTTTTAAAAAAACATCATTAGAGCTAACAAATCCTGTTATCACACTGCAGAATTAATGCTGTTTTACACTGTTTCAACTGTGATGGCTCTATCCTACGGAGTCCTGGGATTTGCAGTTTGTTGCGGCACCAGAACCTTCTGGCAGAGAAGGGTAAATATCTCACAAAACTACTAATTCTGAAATTCCATAGCACTGAGCCATCGCTGTTCAAGCAATATCAAACTGCACTAGTTGTTCAATGTAGATGCAGCCTGACAAGTCTTAAACTACCACTGAGGTAGTTTGTGCACTTATATTTTTGCTTGTCTGAAGATGGCGATGTTGCTTTATTTTGCTATATAGCGCTTTCTCATTCACAGCAAACCAGGGAAAGCAGCCAATAGAAGAAATGGAATAAGAAATTAGTCAGCTTCCAAACACATATTTCTATTAAGAACAAGGAGGGGGACCTAAAAAAAATGGCCATTTCTCCTATCTGTAGGCTGACCATATTTCCTTGAGACAAAAACGGGACATTGGGATGGTAAAACTGGATGGGGTTATGTAATATTCCATATTCATGAAAAAGTAAGACAATAACAGAAGTTTTATTACATAAAAATACTGAACTAACAATTATTTTTCAGTGACAGAAAAAAAGTTTAACTAGGCACAGAGGGGGGTTATATCTCCAAAATGAGCGTACCATGAATCTGATGAATTAATTTAACACAGCAAATTTGGGTCTTTCAACACCTTATCATAAAACCTCTCACACTCCATGACACAATTTTCATTTGTTGTTTTGGGTTTGTTTGTTTTTTATCACAACAATTTCAAACAACGTTCTTCAAACCATTTTCACAACCCGACAGGCCATTTTTCTTGGAAATGGGACAAACCAAACAGGTTTATTAAAGCAATGGCATGGTTTGAAATATTTTAAAAACTATCCTGTCCCACTTAAACCAGTTGGTATGGTGAGTTAATCTATGTGGCTTTT
>NW_024813724.1:0-2452 GCF_019175285.1 Sceloporus undulatus
TAAAACTGATCTCAGCCCTTATCAGCAGTCCTTGACTGCTTTCCTGGTCACACTGCTATTCCATTTCTGCCTTGATGCTGCTTCTGCTGCAGTTTCACTTCTCAGGCAGGCAAGTGGTGCAAGTGGGAGTGATTCTGTTCCTCTGCTCTTTCCCCACTCCCTTTCACAGTAATTGCAGCTGTCAGTACCTTCCTGAAGCCAGTCGTTGTCTACACATTCACATAGCAGCCAGCTTTGGGAAGATGCTGGCATCACGATCACTTATCACCCCACTACCTCCCAATGTGTAGAACTGCTGTGTACATGGGTGTGGGGAGCGATTCTGGTTGCCAACATCTTCTGGATCTCAACCCTGCCAACTGATCCCTCTTCTCATTGACCCTGACCTCATTGCCTGATCTCTCTTCCCCTCGCCCTACCACCTGCTCTCTTCCCCCCTTCCCCACTGCCTCACCCCTCTTTACCCTCCTCACCGCCTGATGTCTCTCCCCTTGCTTTCCTGTCCCCTGCTTTCTCTCCCCCACCCCAGACCTGATTTCTCTTCCCTTGCCCCTCCAGCAATCTCCCCCCTCCCTCACTCTGCTGTCAGACTGATCTGCATGCACCATACAGTGCAGGATCATATTGGTATTGAAATGGAGCTGCGTTAAAGATTGCTTCAATATTGTTAGGTTTCCGTATGCTTCAAAAACAAGATTCCAAGAAGCCTCATGTGCTGTATGATTCCACTTTAAGTACCATGACAACATCTTATGGTATTCTGGGATTTGTAGTTTAAGGAGGAGTATTTAGACTTTTCAGCCAGAGAGTTATAATCCCTTCCCATACTAGAAACCCCAGTATTCCACAGGGCGCAGGCATGGTAATTAAATTGGAATCATAGTGCTACAACTGGGTAGTGAAAGGACCCCAGTATTCACCTTTCTTCCCCACTTAAATGCAGTGAGTCAGGATCAGGAGCAAATGATTTAAAGAACATTTTCTGAGCTGACATTCAAACTTTTGTGGTTTTTAAAATGGGGCTGAAAAAACCATTTTATAAATAAAGATGTGGGAGGTTGTTTTGAATGTAGGAATCTACAGAAAAATGAGTGGAAGCTGTTATTGTTGCTTAAATAATAGAACAATTCTTGTGCATGTGTGTTTATGCTGTGTGATTTCATGTACCTTCATTTAACTGTACTTTGCTGAAAGCATCACCTTTACCATCCTCCTCCTGGTGGAACATTAAGAGAATCAGCTGCTTCTCATACAACAGGTAGTTGTATGGCCCATGTGGCCCCTTGCAAAAGTATGATCACAGTTCATAGCTGAAGTATTCTTTGGATTTGATATTTCAAAGGTGTATTATCAAGTGTCTTAAAATAAATACCTCATGGAGACAAAATTCATCAGTTTTTTCCCCCCAAGTGAAAACATGTACTGTTGCTGAAGGTTGGTGGTGTAAATTTGTATTTTTGGATGTAATGTCAAGTGTGAAGGTGGTACAGTTCTTGTGAAGAAAGGGTTATTTTTCTCCCACTCCTGTTTGAGTGTCTGAGGGACAATAAGTAATTATCTTCTATTAAGGATGTTACTTTAAACATATAATATTTTGCTGTTTTCATTTGAATCAGTGCTGCCATGCCCTTTTCCCAACTCACTATTCACTTTGCCATTCTTGTACACTGAAAATAGAGCCATATAGATAACTTTTAGAGGGAAGAAAATGAGAGGTTATACATTTCAGAAAGACTTCTCAGCAATGCTATTCCTCCTGAGAACTGTCAGAATGTATTATGATGTAAAATTGTTAAAATGGACTTCAAAACATATTGGCTGCAATGGAGGAACACTGCTCCTCTTCCACAGGAGTGATGCCTCTCCTTCTGCATGCACTAACCTCCTCAGAACATTGCTACACACTAATATTCTTTCCAGCACCATTTGGATTCAGAAAATAGTGATTACTAGAATATTGCCACCTCTACAAAATAATAAATAGGGAGGAAATATGCTTTGAGGGGGCTGCACACAAATAATGTTCAAAAGCTACATCTAGTGAGATATGCAGCAGCTAGACTGTGGCCCATTATATGCTTTAGAGTTGTTGTTGTTGTTGTTGTTGCTGTTGTTGTTGTGAGCCTTCAAGTCATTTCCAATTTATGAATTGCCATGGCCGTCACCTGAGGCTGAGAGAGTGTGACATGCCCAAGGTCACCCAGGAGGTTTTACCGCAGAGCTGGGAATTGATCCCTGGTCTCCAGAGTCAAAGTCCAACACTCAAACCACTACACCATGATGGCTCTCATGCTTTAGAGAACACATTGATATTTTACTAATGATACCAATTTCCACTTTCATTATAAGTTACCTAGAAAACACTGTAAACAATAAAGCAATCAATCTCAGATGTGAGGAATGGCAGACACCATTTAATCAAACATTATTTCCCCTTCTATTGTAAATTTCT
>NW_024813725.1:0-2452 GCF_019175285.1 Sceloporus undulatus
TTGGGGTTCGCTTCCTAACAAAGGGGTTTCTGGCCTCATAAAGGATTTGGGGCAAACTGGATCTGAAAGGCAATAGAAGCCTTTTCTCTTTCCAATGGGATTTAAAGTGTATTTCCTGGACTTGATCTCCCAGCATCCAAATGGCCAGAAAGAGGAGGGGTCCTGCCCTGCAGTAAGGCCCCTCCATTCCCTCTGAACCGGGGACTACAACTCCCACATTTTCTTTTCTTTCTTTCTTTCTTTCTTTCTTTCTTTCTCCCTAGCTGTCATGTGCTAGTAGTGTTACCGCTCTTGTTGTCGTTGTGTGCCTCCGTTGTTTCTGACTTATGGCGACCCTAAAGGAAGCCCTTTGCAGGCTTTTCTTGGCAAGATTTGTTCAGAAGTGGTTTTGCAAGCGCCTCCCTCTGAGGCTGAGAGAGTGTGACTTCTTGCCTAAGGTCACTCAGTGGGTTTCTGTGGCCAAGAGGGCATTCGAACCCTGCTCTCCAGGGTCATAGTCCAATGCTCCAGCCACTAAACCACACTGTCTCTTTCTTGAGGCTTTATTGTTTTTTGCAATGTGACTTCAAGTCATTACTGACTTCAGGGGAGCCTCTCCTGGGGTTTTCTTCGCAAGAGTTGTTCAGAGGAGGTTTGCCTGAAGCTGAGAGAGTGTGACTTCTTGCCCAAGGGACCCAGCTGGTTTCATGGTGGACTGGGGCACTGGACCCTGGCCTCCAGAGTTGTAACCCAACATTCAAACCACTGCACCACACGCATCATATTCCCATGAACAACCTGTAAAATAAGTGCAGACATTTTTCTGCTCTTCATGTGTGTCTTCAAGTCGTTTCCAACTTATCCTCCCTCCATAACTGTCATCTTCCGGCCTGCGAGGAAGTGACCAGGCCAACCCAGCTCCACTAGGGCTAGCCTGAAGAAGAAGAGCTCTCCCTCCAGTCCATCTGCCTTGGTCCAGGCCTCAGAGGGAGAGAAGAACCACTGGATCTCATCCCCTTTCCCACTACAATTCCCTTCTCCTTTTGTGTCGTGGCTTTCAGATTGTAAGCCTGAGGGCAGGGAACTGCCTAATTAAAAATAATTATTATAAGCTGCTCTGATAGCCTTTACGGCTGAACGGTGGGGTATAAATACCATAATAAATAAATAAATGGCAACCCAAAGGAAACCTTATCATGGGGTTTCCTTGGCAGGTTTCTTCAGAGAGGGGTTGCAATTGCCATCCCCTGAGGCTGAGAGAGTGTGACTTGCCAAGGGTCACCTAAGTCCAAAACACACTGAAGCAATAATCCAATCTGAGACGGCTTTAACTGCCCTCACCCAGTGCTAGGGTATTGTGTGAGATGTAGTTTTGTGAGACATTGAGCCTTCTCTGTCAGAGAGCTCTGGTGCCACAATAAACTCCATTTCCCAGGATTCCCTAGCACTGGGCCAGGGCAGTTAGAGCGCTCTCAAACTGGACTATTGCTGCCGCGTCTTTTGGGCCTTACTTGGCCATAAACTGTCCATAGCCTGCAATGCATCTCCTAATTCTGTTGGCAGTCCCTCCCTCCCAACGCTTTGGCATTTCCCCCAAAACCAGCACAAAGCTGGCAGATGGAAGGAGGTTTTAAAGCAACATTTAAATATGCCATATTTTATTAATAAAGTCAATGTCCCAAATGCTATTATCATTTTTGTAGCTATTATTACAGAAAGACGTAAAGTGCAAACTCCTCCAGTACCTTTATTTTCTGGAGTGAGATGGGCTTTTCCAACTGACTCACTGTGATGATCTCCGGTGGTCCAAGCAGCCAAACTGCGGCCCTGTAATAATAATGATGATAATAATAATAATAATATACCCCTCTCTTCAGCCAAAAGGCCACCATCCAGTGAATTATAAAAGGATTTCCCTTAACTTACACTAGGGCCAGTTAAGGAACCTTATTTCTCCTTCTTTACTGATCTTCCAAGCATCAACTGATCCAAGACATGTGTAAAAGGAGCGTCAAGTAGTAGATACTCCAAGGAGGTATTCATTATAAATAACAAAATATAACTGAAATATAAGCCCTACAAGATATTAAGAATCTTGCAGATACAATATTTTTAAGTATATAATATCCAATTCATACAAGGTATTAAAATAATAAATAGACCTAAGTGTCCAATTCTGAGACTAACTTCCAAGATCCTTTCTCTCTTTCTCTCGATCTCCAACCGACACAATTCCCCCAACTGTCTCTTGGTCTCTCAGACCTTATATCTCCTTCTCACGGAAGCTTCCAGAAGAACCTTTATCTTTCTCTCTGATTGGTCAAGAGAGCCTTCCGTAGCAGTGATGTCACTCTGCATTTTCATAAACCTCCCTTTTCTGCCTTAAGAAGACCTCCATTGACTGGAGCCCAGTCATTACACTTTCCCAAGGCAAGGCTTGCCCCTATTTCCCAATGTTGTTCTTGGGGTCTGC
>NW_024813726.1:0-2452 GCF_019175285.1 Sceloporus undulatus
ATTGAGTCTCCCTTAAGGCTGATGTTCCTTACCTGAAGCATTGAGACTGTCCCATTGTGATCTTAGCCTGAGGCGACTTTCCTGAAAGATTGTGACAGGACTATTATGAGTTTAGGCTCTTTACCTGAAGGATTGGGACAGGACTATTGTGATCCTTACCAGAAGCATTGAGACTGTCTGCGATCTCAGAATCATAGAATCATGGTTTAAGGAGAGATCTGAAAGAGGACGTGAAATCTGAATTGAAGACAGAATTAAGAAAAATCTCTGGAGGAAGTTGCTAAAGAAATAAGTCAAGTTACCACAAGAATTGACAGATTGGAAGAAAAGTCCCAAATATTAGGAAAAAATGTGCTTTATTAATTCAACAACAACAGAAATGCAACTGGATGCTAAAGCATTGGATGATTTAAAGCAAAGGGGAAACTTTTTGAAAATAAGATGACTAAAGGAAATCCAACATGAAAACCTCTATGAATATCTTCTTCCAGCGTTAGCTGATTATATGGAGATCTCCTATAAGGATTTCATTAACGATGTCAACAAAACTTTCAGGATTAACTCTCAGATTGCAAAAGGCAAAAGCCTCCCCAGGTACATTGTTATTTCTTTTGTGAGGAAAAAAATACGGGATGAACTTTTATTTTTGAGCTATGAAAGCCCTTTGGAAATAGAAGGTTGTGCGATAAAAATCTTTAAAGACATCCCAAAAAGAGTTCTTCAAAAAAGGAGGAATTACAAATTCATAACAATGAACCTGAATAAATATATAATTCTTTATAAATGGGGAAAGCTGGAGGGAATCTCAGTAAAAAGGAACCGAAAATGTTTCAAACTGAACACGGATCAAAAAGTGAAAGATTTCTGGATTAAATATGGCAAGAGGATTGGAAATGGACCTGGAAGAAGAAATGACAAAAGAAGTGATGATATAGACCAAAACAATGAACAAAATGGGAATCTAAACGATTGCATGGAACCAGGACAGATTGACAATGAAGAAGATGAACAGGACGTTAATCCAAATCTAGAGGAAGAAATAAAAGATGATGATAAGAGGAATGTGACAGAGGAGGGAGAACGAATAGAAGAGGAGTTGAAGGTAAATATGATAATATTAGAACCTAATGAAGGGGAAAAGAAGGGAAACTAGAAACCCCAAGAGATAGCCAAATCTGAATATGGACATTTTATCATGGAATATAAAAGAGTAAACTCACCTATAAAGAGAAAGAAAATATATCACTATTTAGGGAAACTTAAGAAAGATGTTGTCTGTTTACAAGAAACCCCTATAAGGCAAAAGGATATTAGATTATTAAAGAACAAGAAATTAGGGAATCAACAAAAAAGAAAAAGGGGATTGTGATGTATATAAAAGAGACTATTACAGCAAAGGAAGTGTTCAATGAGGTAAATGGCCGTTATCTTGGGGTTGAAGTGAACCTTCAGGTCAAAAAGACATTATTGGTTGGAATATACGGTCCCACAGGGGAAAAAAGATAATTTCTTTCAATCAATATATAATTTGATGACAGACTTAGATTACACAGAAATAATAATGATGGGGGACTGGGACGCTGTAATTAACCCTTTACTGGACAGATCTTGTAGTAAAGCCAGGAAAAATGACCAAGGAAAGCTCCCCAAGTCCTTTTTCAAATTGATGGAAAATCAAAAACTAAGTAGATGTTTGGAGACATCTCTATTGGGGCAAAGATTATACCTTTTTTCTGACAGACATAAGACTTTTTCTAGGATTGACTTTCTTTTAGCTACTAAAACATTAGCTGTGCAAATTTTGGAAATGGAAATTTTATCAAAATCCTATAACCATGAAAGTTAAGGAAGGTAAAACATCATTTAATTGGTCACTGAATGAAAAACTATTACAATTTCCTAAAAACGTAGAGAAAGCAAAACAGACTCTTTAATGGTATTTTGAAGAAAACATGGGGAGAGATACTGATCATATAACAAATTGGGAAGCGTTGAAAGCTGCATTAAGAGAGGTTGTTTTTATAAAACTTAATGTGGAATACAAGAGAAAAAGCCAAGAAAAGACTCAGAAAATTAAAGAAGAGCTGAAGAAGAAGGAAGAGGCTCTCCAAAAAACAACCCCAACTGATGTAAAGACAAATAAAGAGATTAAACTCCTACAAAAACAACTCTCTATTATGCTAATTGAAGAGATGGAGAACAAGATTAAATATCTCAAATTAAATAATTTCCAACAGTCTAATAAACCGGGAAAGCGGTTATCTTATAAACTTAGGGAAAAGAAAGAAAGGAAGATGATAACGAAGATTCAAGTTGGAAAGAGGATGGTCACAGAACAAAGCAAAATAAAAAAGGCCTTTCATAAATTATATGGGAAATTGTATAACCAAGAGGAAGAAGATTTGGACAAGATGAATTCCTATTTACAAAACACCGAACTACCATTTGGGGG
>NW_024813727.1:0-2451 GCF_019175285.1 Sceloporus undulatus
CATAGTATTAAAACCAATTTAAACAAAGCCATTAAAAAGAGGAAAGATAAGTAAGTCAATACACTATTAAAAGCCTTTCCATTAAATTCCTAACAACCTGTTGGAATAGAAAAGTTTGCATTTGCCAATGAAAAAATACCAAGACGGGAACCAACCTAGCTTCTCTACAGAGGTTGTTGCAAATCCCAGGAACATCCACTGCAAAGACCTTGTCCTAAATTCTTACCTGATGTACATGTGAAGGTGGCAGGACCAAGAGAATGTTTTGAGTTCATTGCTTTGAGCGCAGTGCAGGAAAGGTGAAAAGAAATGTAACAAATAAATAGTATATATAGTGCATATATAAGCAACTAAATTGGTGAAGGGTCTGGAAACCATGCCCTATGACAGGGGTAGGCAACCTTTTTGAGCCAGGGGCCAGGTTGTTGTCCCTCAGACAACTGGGGGGAGGAAGCCAAAAAATAAATAATTAAATAATTTTAAAAAGGAATTAATTAAATAAATAAACCGGGACAAATGTAGGACAAAATTTTCAAATGGAGGACACGCAAAACATTCGCTTATTTTTAAAAATTTTTAAATATAAATGCATGTTTTGGAGGCTTCTATAGACAATTGCCCCCCCTTGCCCCCCTCCTCCTGATAGGCCAAAGGCCCCACGCCATCACACAAGAGGCCAAAGGCTCCGGCGGCAATCGGCAGCAGGACTGGGTGGGGGCCGGTTCCAAGGCCTTGCCGGGCCGTATCCGGCCCGCGGGCCACAGGTTGCCTACCCCTGCCCTATGAGGAACAACTTAGGGAGCTGGAGATGTTTAGCCTGGAGAAAAAAAAGGTTAAGAGGTTATATGATACCCCTGTTTAAATATTTGAAGGGATGTCATATTGAGGAGGGAGCAAGCTTGTTTTCTGCTGCTCCAGAGAATAGGACCCGGAACAATGGATGCAAGCTACAGCAAAAGAGATTCCACCTCAACATCAGGAGGAACTTCCTGACAGTAAGGGCAATTTGACAGTGGAACAAACTCCCTCGGAGTGTAGTGGAGTCTCCTTCCTTGGAGGTCTTTAAGCAGACGCTGGATAGCCATCTGTCGGGGATGCTTTGATTGAGATTTCCTGCATGGCAGAATGGGGTTGGACTGGATGGCCCTTGGGATCTCTTCCAATTCTATGATTCTATGAAATAGGGTGACTAACTGTGTGTGCATGGGAATGTGAAAGTGAGTGTCTAGATGGGAAGCAGCAAATACAACGAAGGATGTCAGGTGGCAGATCAGAGGTAGTCAAAGTGTGGTGGAGTCTCCTTCTTAGGAAGTTTTTAAGAAGAGGCTTGATTACCATCTTTTGGGGGTGCTTTGATTGTGAATTCCTGCCTGGCAGGCAGTTGGAATGGATGGCCCTTGTAGTCTCTTCCAGCTCTATAATTCTATGACATGGCAAATGAGGGAACCTCTCCCAAGCTTTCCAGGAAAAGATTTCAAAAGTGATATTTTGAGAAACCCTTAATTTCCAAAGCAATCTTCTCTCCTTGCATCAATAAAGTGGTGTCCATTTCCCCTTCAACTGAGTACTTGCTATAGAGAGAGATCCGTTCCCTATGGTATTCCCACTTTGGGTGGAGAATCTTATTTTTCTCTGTCTTTTGAATGCATTGAGTCATGCTGTGATAGAGAATGTGATTGTGGTTGTGATCTAACAGTGCTTCCCTTAATGGAAGAAAACACTTGGATTCCAGCTGTTCTGCAGTCCCTAAGCACATATCTGAAGCCTCTAGGGACTACATTCCCTTTAGGAGACACAATTTCAGATCACACCCACAATCATGTTTGCCACTAGACCATGACTCAACACAGTCCAGATGTTATGAGGAAGAACTTTGCCAGCTATAAAATCAATTGCACAGCAACAAGCCTCCTTTTTCTTACATTGGCAACAGCTATAGAAGGTTCCACATTTCTGGGCCTAGGGTTTCCAAATCTTTAAGGGAAATGAAAGCCATTCATCATGTTTTAACCCAGTTCTTTCTTTCCTTCCTTGTGGGCTGAATTTTCAAGACTGGGTCTCAGCACTTCCAGACATGGCTGGGCAAGCAAAATGCTTATATCAACACTGATGGATGCTCTTCTAATTAATGGGGGAACCTCTTATGACCTCAATGTCTCAGGGGTTGGGGTTTAAAGTGGAGATAAATGAACTCGGTCCCATTACCACAGCAAGTTCACTTGGTGAGGACAAGAGAAAAAGCTTTCGTGGTGGCTGGCTCCCTCCATTGAATGCTTTTTGTAGGCAGGCATTTGATATGTAATCATATCAGGGCGGTTTTGTGGAGTCAGTGTGTTTTAGTAATGTGTTTAACTTTTTGATATTTTAATGTAATTTTATACTGCTTTTAGAAGATTTCAATTGTTTTAAATTTGATTGTAATTATTATTTTTAAATGTTTTTATCTGTGAG
>NW_024813728.1:0-2451 GCF_019175285.1 Sceloporus undulatus
ATGGGCTCTAAGTAAGATAGATTACAAAAGGAAAAATGGGCTAAAATTAGGGTGGAGAGGCTGAGAGGAGAACGTCTATCTATGCAAGGTAGGCGGGGTATCGGTATCAATAACAGTGTCAGTGACAGTGGAAAGCCCTAATCTGGAAAGGCCTGCCGAAAGAGATCCGTCTTAACAACCTTTTTAAGGCTCCTAAGGTGTTGATTTGACAGATCTCTTCCAGAAGGTCATCCCAAAGCCTAGGAGAGGCAGAAGAAAAGGTCCTCTGGGTTGTTGTAGCCAATCTAGTCTTCTTAGGCTTTAGGAGACTTTTTCCAGTGCAGGGAGGATTGTGTGGAAGAAGGCACTCCTGCAAGTAGTCTGGACCCAAGCCATGTAGGGCTTTAAAGGTTACAACCAACACCTTGTATCTTTCCCAGACACTAATGGGCAGCCAGTGGAGGGATTTAAGAACCGGTGTAATGTGGGCAGTTCTAGAAAATACAAACTACAAATGCCATGATTTCACAGGATGTTGCTATAAGAACTAAATTAGAACCAGTGTTGCATGCAATGTAGCTTTCTAGAGCACTTGCCCCCATTCTATAGGAAGGCAATGGGTCCTTACCCACAGAGGACACATTTTCATAGGTTTCCATCATCACGTCGCTGTACAGAAATCTCTGCTTTGGACTCAAGAGTGGCCATTCCTCCTCTGTGAAGAACACTGCCACATCTCAAAAGGTAATCTGCAATAGAAAACAGCCTTCGCTGAAAGACAGAGGATTGTAAATAACACCCCCATTGCATCCTAGTCATTCAAATTCCCAATGGCTCCACCACAAAAAAGGAGGTCTGGACACTAACCTGTCTGGAGGTCTTCTTTCCTCCAGTTTCTTCCACAAAGGAGGAATTGAGGGTTGTTTCTTTTCTTTCCCTTCCTTTGGAAGCATCTTGGTTCTTTCCACACCTGCAGAAAATACAAAGTGTTTTTATGTGCACACATTTATGCACATTTCACAGACCACGGAAAGTACAATTCAACAGCGCTAAGGGCAAATCAAACATGAATCTTCCCTAAATTCAAAATAAATCCTTTGGAAAGCAGGATATAAATTAGTGATGATATTATTATTATTATCATTACTATTATTAGTCTCATCTCCAAACCCTCAGAGAGAGAATCTTCTCAATGCTGGAAGACTAAGACAGTTCACTGGGCCTTTCGGGGCGTAGAGACCAGCATCATTAGCCGGCATGAGGGCAAAGGTGGCGTCTGCACAGCACACTCCCTGACTCTTCCCACATGCCGGTGTGACACTGCACACTGCACCACATCACAAGTGACAACACGACATTTCTCTGGTGCTACATCCAGTTGACGCAGTGCCAAAGGAGTGCAGAAAAGCTGCACCATTGGCAGATATGGCACTTTTTCCCCGGTGCAGAAAGGAGCTCCTTTTTGCACCACGGAAAGAGCAGATCAGGGCCACAGGGTAACCTTATCATTGTGCAAAAAGGAGCTGCAAAAAGCAGCATGTTTGCCATGGTCCTGATCTGGTGCTAAAAGGGGCAGCCTGTACATCCCCTTAATTTCCAGAAAATGGGGCTAGTATTGGAGTCCTAGGGTTGGCCCCAGCCTTCATCACACCCAAAGATGTCAATAGGAGGAGGGCAGGGTGGGACTCATGTGTCTGATTGATTTTAATGGGTCTATTCTTTTCTTCCAATAATCTATATGAAATCATAATGTCTAGCTAGACAGGAATAACAATAACAACAACCCAGTAAGAACAACTATAGCAGTTGCAATATTTAAATGTCTATATTTAATGTTCCCCATTGCCTTCCCCTAAGGCTGAGAGAGTGTGACTTGTCCAGTCACCCAGTGAGTTTCTATGTTGGAGCTGGGATTCAAACCCTGATCTCCAGAGTCATAGTTCCACTATGCTCAGACCACTAGGCCACACTGGCTCCTACAACATGGACATCATTTCACTGGGCCATTGTATGTCATGGACTTGGCCCAGCTTCCTCATCATTTTATAAGCCCCTTCTCCTCCTCCATTTCCAGGCCCAGCTCCTTCTGCATGCCCTCCATCTCTCCCAGTTTGGCAGGGACCCTCCCCTGGTTCATCCTCTGCCTCCCACCTTTTCAGCTGCTCTTCAAAGGCCACAGTTTCCTCCTCCTGCTGCCATTTCTCCCCTTCTCTTGAGCTCACTGCCATTGCTGCAAACTGAGTCCAAAGGGCAAAAGGAGTCTGCCCTCCATGAACACAGCCAAGGAGAAAGGAGAAGAGGGGCCCTTCCCAGAGGTTCAGGCAAAAGCAAACAGCTGCAGCCTCTCCTAGTTTGCCTCTCCTTCCTCAGAAAGAACCTTCCAATCTTGATCATATTCTGAGGTTGTTTGGTCCCAGCCTCCCTTTGATTCTCTTGGATTCCTCTCCAAAATCTCATGGCCCCACAGAGACT
>NW_024813729.1:0-1558 GCF_019175285.1 Sceloporus undulatus
GAGGTCGCACCAAAGCCACACTCCATTCCTAAGCACTGAAGTGCAGCTTTGGTGCAGCTTCCGGATTCTTAGGGTGCATGCATCATTTAAACAGCATACCTCCAAAGAGACCCGAAGCAGCTTTATTTTGGCAGTCTGTAACAGGCCATTGTGTTGATTTGTCATAGCTAGGGTCTTTTTCATACAGGCAAAAGAGATGGGAGCATAGTGCAATGCTCTCATCAGTGTCACATGATTTAGTTAAGATTTTCAGGTGACATCGCACGCTGTCATCTGAAAATCTTTACCAAATCACGCAACGCTGATGGGAGCATCACACTATGTTCCCATCTCTTTTGCCCATATGAAAAAGTCCTAAGTCTGGTTCACACTTACATTTGGGTAGGAGGACTCAAATTAACTCATTACATGATAAATTCCAGCAGAATTGGGTGCTTTCACATAGGCAAAGCAACAAGTGATGAATGTTAATTTTTTTTCTTTTCCACCACTGAATTATTTGTGAAATGCAAGTATGCAACTACATCATGCTTATGTATATTCTCCACTAGCGATCACTATTCTGTGTAGTTGACATATTTGTGTTAGTCTGTTGCAACAAAATCAAGACAAAGTCATAATGTACTTTAAAGAATGACAAATTGCTGGAGCCCACTTCATCAGATAGACAAACATCTCAATAACAGTTTTAAGGGTCCCTCTGCCTATTGCAACTGGCTTTCTGGAGAAGATGTATGAAGCAGCCCCAGTGAAGCTGCCATCTAGGGCATATAACGGTAGATCCATGGGGCAGACTGCTTTATGTTTTGGCCAGAATCCTGAGGGTTCACTGTGCCAAAGTAGGCAGTGGTGGCAGTGATTCTGGCCCAAACGTCATGAAGCCATATTATCGTATTCATTCTTCATAAAAGCTTTCATCCCAGGACAGGGTAAGTAATTCAAAAAAATGTTATTGTGCATCCTAGAAAGACAAAACGCAGCCACTGGGATACTCAGGCCAGAATCCTGCGAGTATATGATGCTGGTGGTTGCACTTTTTCTAGGGTCATGCAACAACGGTGAGGGAAGGGAGACAGAAACTTTTGCATAGGGTTGGTATCCAGGACAACTACATTGTTGGATATTTATGCCATGTAAACTATATTAGGATTAAGAGCTTGTGGCGCAAGGGTCCCATTCTGCTCAGATTCCAGTTTGTCAGAGTGAGAAATAGAAATGTATTTCTTATCAATGGAATTTATCTCATAAAGGAGATTGGGAGTTTATCTTGTGAATATCCTCCCAAAATTGTGTAATTACATGAAATGAGAGTGTGTCCAAAGGAGGGCGACTAAAATGGTGAAAGGTCTGGAAACCATGCCCTATGAGGAATGCATTAGGGAGCTGGGTATGTTTAGCCTGGAGAAAAGAAGGTTAAGAGGTGTTATGATAGCCCTGTTTAAATATTTGAAGGGATGTCATATTGAGGAGGGAGCAAGCTTGTTTTCTGCTGCTCCAAACACTAGGACCCAGAGCAATGGATGCAAGCTGCAGGAAAAGAGATTCCACCTCAACAATA
>NW_024813729.1:1658-2451 GCF_019175285.1 Sceloporus undulatus
TGTTATGATAGCCCTGTTTAAATATTTGAAGGGATGTCATATTGAGGAGGGAGCAAGCTTGTTTTCTGCTGCTCCAAACACTAGGACCCAGAGCAATGGATGCAAGCTGCAGGAAAAGAGATTCCACCTCAACATTAGGAGGAACTTCCTGACAGTAAGGGCTGTTCGACAGTGGAACACACTCCCTCAGAGTGTAGTGGAGTCTCCCTCCTTGGAGGTCTTCAAACAGAGGCTGGATGGCCATCTGTCGGGGATGCTTTGATCTGGATTTCCTGCATGGCAGGGGGTTGGACTGGATGGCCCTTGCTGTCTCTTCCAGCTCTACGATTCTGTGATTCTATGATTTCACATGACATCGCACAAAATCCACCATTAAAGTGATCACAAACAAGCATTAACGCGCATCTTTTAACTTTTGGGATTTAGCAACAATGCATTTCTGATAATACTTTATTTGCATAATTGCATGTGATAATCATACGTGCAATTACAATTTCCGCTTCATTTGCGAGATGCTTTAGATGTGCTTTAATCTCTCTTTAATGCCGAAATTAGCCCCAGTGTGATAAACTCCTAAATCAAGTTGGATCTTTGATTCTTCTAATTTCGAAGTCCCCTTCAGGATCTTGACCAGAGTCCTGCAACATAGACAGTCCAGTCAACTCTGACCGGCAGAAGTCTCAAGGATTTCAGGTAAGACTATTTCTTTGTCTTCCCTGAAGATCCCTGGCCTTCCTTGGTGGTCACCCATCCAAATTCTAACAAGGCAAAGCCCTGCTTAGCTTCCAAGCTC
>NW_024813730.1:0-2451 GCF_019175285.1 Sceloporus undulatus
ATGCACCTGAGAGGTCCGTGGGACAGCAACCAGGGCCTCCCCAGAAGATCCCAAAACCAGGACACGTTTCATGCAGGAAAGCAGAGGAAGATCGGTTGCAAAATACGTATCTGGCACATTTTTTGAATGAGGAAGAACGAGAATATCTCAGATAACATCCTGCTCCCTTGCGGATGAGGAAGACCTCTTGTCTTGAAGTGTCCTCCATCAATTCCCAAAGACAGGGATAACAGCACTTTATTTAGTTTCATATCATCTATTTTAGCATGTCACCTAGAGCAGATATATTGGAGGCAGTTTGTGTCTTGTTAATTGTTCCTTTGGTTGTTTTGTTGTAGCCCATTCTTAATTATATGAATTGTCATTGTACTGAAGCCTTTGTGTAACTGTACTCACAATTGCCCTTGTTTGTATTATTTTTTGTAGAAGTCATTCTGTATTAACTACATTAGTAGGTTATTCATAGTAATAAACTGAAATTAGTTTTTACATTATCATTGTTTAGATGTTATTCTGCATTACATCAGTATGTTATTCAGTCTAGATAAATTGAAGCTGATCTGTGTATTGTAATTGTTCTTTGTATACATGCCTTTTCTTCTCATTACATAGCATTATTTTCTTATTACATGTTTCATGATCACTTAGAATCATAGAGTTGGAAGCGACTACAAGGGCCATCCAGTCCAACCCCATTCTGCCATGCAGGAACTCTCAATCAAAGCATCCTCGACAGATGGCTATCCAGCCTCTGTTTAAAGACCTCCAAGGATCACTGCACTCCGAGGAAGGAGTCTGTTCCACTGTCGAATAGCCCTCACTGTCAGGAAATTCCTCCTAATGTTCAGCTGGAATCTCTTTTTCTGTACCTTGCATCCATTGTTCTGGGTCCTAGTCTCTGGAGCAGCAGAAAACAAGCTTACTCTCTCCTCAATATGACATCCCTTCAAATATATAAACATGGCTATCATATCATCTTCTCTTCTCCAGGATAAACATTCCCAGCTCCCTCATAGGGCATGGAGTCCAGATACTTCACCATTTTAGTCGCCCTCCTTTGGACACACTCCAGTTTCTCAATGACCTTTTTGAAATGTGATGCCCAGAACTGGACACAATATTCCAGGTGGGGCTTGACCAAAACAGAATAGAGTGTCACTATTACTTCCCTTGATCTAGACACTATACTTCTATTTATGTGGCCTAAAATCGCATTGGCCTTGTTAGCTGCCTCATCACACTGTTCACTCACATTAAACTTATGGTCTACTTGGACCACTTGATCTCTTTCACACGTAGTTTCATTCATCCAGGTGTCCCCCATCCTATATCTCTGCATTTCATTTTTCCGCCCTAAGTGCAATACCTTACATTTCTCTGTGTCCATTTCATTTTGTTAACTTTGGCCCAGCTTTCTAGTCTATTCAGGTCATTTTGAATCTTGATCCTGTCCTCTGGGGTATTAGCTATTCCTCCTTCTTTGGTGTCATCTGTAAATTTGATAAGTATGCCCCCAATTCTGTCATCCAAGTCATTGATAAAGATGTTGAATAGCACTGGGCCCTGGACAGACCCCCACTGGACACCCGACTGGTCACTTCTCTCCAGGATGAAAAGGAGCCAATGTTGAATATCCTTTGGGTTTGGCCAGTTACCTTGTCCAGCTTGTTTCATGTTTTTTTTAATATACTGTTTAATTTGGTTAACTGCTATTAAGGGACATAGCTATGAGATTCTATGATATGGGGTGCACTATAAACCTTTTAATAAACGAACATTTATTGCTATCCTATATATTAATATTATCAGACCTAACTCCAGAGAATGTTAGCCTTTTGGATGCCAGAAGGTTCCTCTCATTCTTCAGAGCAAGAAGCAACACTTCAGCTGCCTTCTAGAAGATAAAGCAAAAAGGCTTCCAAAAGGACTGAAGCCTTGGGCAAGTGACACTCTCTCAGCCTCAGAGGATGGCCATGGAAACCCACTCTGAAGGAACCTGCCAAGAAAACCCCTTCAGAGACTCCCATAAGGTCACCATAAGACCCGGAAACAACTGGAAGGCAGACCCCAAGAACAACATTGGGAAATAGGTGCAAGACTTGCCTTGGGAAAGTGTAATGACTGGGCTCCAGTCAATGGAGGTCTTCTTCAGGCAGAAAAGGGAGGTTTATGCAAACACAGAGTGACATCACTGCTACGGAAGGCTCACTTGACCAATCAGAGAGCAAGATAAAGGTCCTTCTGGAAGCTTCCGTGAGAAGGAGATATAAGGCATGAGAGACCAAGAGACAGTTGGGGGAATTGTGTCGGTTGGAGATCGAGAGAGAAGGAGCCCTTCTTCCTAAGCAGTCAATGACCAAACCCACCAGCCTTCTAGAACCCTATTCAGGCTCCAAGCCAACCACTAACAATGGTCCAAGTTCAGGGCTGCTTTAACTGTCTGGCTGAATG
>NW_024813731.1:0-2451 GCF_019175285.1 Sceloporus undulatus
GACCCAAAGCAGCTTTATTTTGGCAGTCTGTAACAGGCCATTGTGATGTTTAATTTATAAACTGTACTAATATTGTGTTTCTTCAATTCTGTCTGCCCCCCCCCAAAAAAAATGGCTCTAAAATTTCAAGAAATTTTATATTTTACATTAATTGCCAAGAACTGAGTCTTGTTTTTTTCTTGCCAACAACACCAAGCTTCTGCTATTTCATTTACACTATTGTTATCTTATTTGTGCTACTTAGTTGGCTGTGCTCCCAGACAATCTTTACAAAAGCAATGCTCTGCAGGAAAAGAAGGCTTTTTAAATCATTCATGTTCGCCATTGCTCTGATTTTACACATTTTTACTCTGAAGTATCTAGTAGTAGGGCCTGATCTTGGTCAAATATACCAGTTAATTCATCACAAGCCACAGTCCCCAATATTTACTACCCACTGAGCAAAATCATACAGTGAACTTAACTCATTGCAAATATTTTATGAGTCAATTTTAAATCTCTGTCCCTGGCAAATGAATGGAGGAAGACTTCCAATTCTGCCCGCTTTCCTGTCCTTGTTAGAAAGGTCTGACATACCAGTGACTTGGATGACAGAATTGGGGGCATACTTATCAAATTTGCAGATGACACCAGATTAGGAGAAGTAGCTAATACTCCAGAGGACAGGATCGAAATTCAAAATGACCTGAATTGACTAGGAAGCTGGGCCAAAGCTAACAACATGAAATTCAACACGGAGAAATGTAAGGTACTGCACTTAGGGCAGAAAAATGAAATGCACAGATATAGGATGGGGGAGTTAGTCGCAGAGGTGCTACAAGATCACTTTTACATATCCATTATCTGTAATATCAGATGGGATGCATGCCAGTATCTAATCAGTTGAAAACCTACTGAATTTATGAGTTCCTTTTATGTTAAACTTTGGTGCGTTATAGACGGGCCTAAGCGGCACCATCGTCACGCCATGAATACGCGTGAGGGGCGGTGCTTCTGGATGCGCCTCGCCCCTCGCACGTATTCCGTACGTCAAGATGACGGCGCCCTATACAGATGGGCGTGGCCATCTTGACGTAACGGACGCTGTGCGTCCAGACATCCAAACCCAGAAGAGACGTTGCGAGTACGCGTTTTGGCACTTGCGACATCTCTTCCGGGTTGCCGGAAGGAGCGCGATTTTCGCGCTCCTTTTTTACAGCACGGGGAATCACGCAGTTTGGCTGCAGCTGCTTCCCCACGCTGCAACCGGCAGTGGCCCAAGACCGCCCCTTTTGAGCGGTCTGTAACGGGCCATAATTTCCTTTATATGCTGCAAGAAACTAACACAGATAAAGTACTTATTTGAAAACTACTAGTGTACTAGAGAAATAAGTTTTAAAAAACTTCAGTATGTGGACGGGGGGGGAGTAATGTTTACATTAAAAGTTGCACTCAAAGTTGTATAGTTCAAACAGCTAAAGTTTTAATAATAAAATATTCTGTAACAATTAAAATTTATAATTTAAAAATGTAAAAAAAATAAAACCTATAAAACAAAGGCAGCAAATGTACAGGTCTTCCTATATCAGGAAAAGGCCCATTTCGTGTCCCACTTTGATTTTGAAAATAGAAGTCAATGAAGAAACTTTCAATTTCGACTTCCACTTCACCTCTCACTATTGACAATATTAGCTAGGACTGATGGGAATTATTGGGAAAATGCTTTCCCAATGGGAGAGGTTGGAGAATGCTTGCTTAATTGGTGAAGTTGGAGAATGCTTTTCCAATGGGAGAGACTGGAGAATGCTTGCTTAAAGAGTGATGTTGGAGAATGCTACCCCAATGGCAAAGGTTGGAGAATGCATACTTAATGGGTGACGTTGGAAAATACATGCTAAATGGGTGACGTTGGAGAATGCTTGCTTAATAGGTGAAGTCTGAGAATGCATGCTTAATGAGTGACATTGGATAACGTTTTCCCAATGGGAGAGGTTGGAGAATAAATGCTTAATGGGTGTCATTAGAGAATGCTTTCCCAATGGGAGACGTTGGAGAATGCATGCTTAATTGGTGACTTTGGAGAATCCTTTCCCAATGGCAGTTGAGGGAGAATGCGTGCTTAATGGGTGAAGTTAGAGAAAGATTTCCAAATGGGATAGGTTATAGAGGGAGAAGTTTCCCATTGGGAAAGAATTCTCCAACGGTTAATAATAATACTGTAATTAAGCATGCATTCTCCAATGTCTCCCATTGGGAAGGTATTCTCCAACGTCACACATTAAGCATGCATTCTCCAACTTCACCCATTAAGCAAGCATTCTCCAACCTTTTCCATTGGGAAAGCATTCTCCAACATCAACCATTAAGCACACATTCTCTCTCAACTGCCATTGGGGAAAGGATTCTCCATAGTCACCAATTAAGTATGCATTCTCCAATGTCTCCCATTTGGAAAGCATTCTCCAACGTCAC
>NW_024813732.1:0-2451 GCF_019175285.1 Sceloporus undulatus
GGTTGTTTGTGGGCAGGGCACCCTGCAACCCCAGCACGTCATGGGTGCGCCGCAGCTGTGCAGCACCATTCAGATGCTGGCACATCATCATACCGTCACTGGTGCTTTGGCACGGTGCAAGTGCACCATAAAAAAGAAGCCACTTCCATATGCTCCTTTGTTGCTGCGCAGCTGTGCTGCACAATTTGGTTGCGACATCGCTGCTGCAGAGCAAGGAGAGGTGTCTCCCCGGCACCTCTTTTTGGTGCTCTGTACCGTGCCTTAGGGCCCAAACAGACAGGCTAAAATAAAGCTGCTTTGGGTCACTTTGAAGGTATGCTGTTTAAATGCTGCGTTCACCATAGGCGTCTGAAAGCTGCTCCAAAGCCACACTCCAGTCCTAAGGACTGGAGCACAGCTTTGGCGCAGCTTCTGTACTCTTAAGATGCATGTGTCATTTAAACAGCATACCTCCAAAGTGACCTGAAGCAGCTTTATTTTGGTCTGTCTCTTTGGGCCCAAAGATATGTAAGAGAATTTTTTAACTCAGTTGCTTCCCACAAATTATTTTAATTTTATATTGCAAAACAGACATAGATATATCTTTTGTCCAAAATGGATGTTGAAATTTATACTGTGAACTCATGTCATATACATTTGCTCAAAGATAAGTTCTACCCCAGGGATAGATAACTGCAAATGGATCGGAGACAATTTTCCTGGGAGAAAACAAGAAAACAAGAAAAAAACATGTGGACATGTGGACTTATAATAAAATTTTGTGAACAAGACAGGGAGATTACCTAGTAAATGGAAGCATCCCCTGGACTTTAACCATGGTCCATGGACTATTCCAAATGAAAAGGAATATTTAACACTGGAGACAAGCTATGATATTATATTCCCCTCTCACTGGAAGTCCGTGAGTTTAAGTAAAGTTAAGTGTAAACAGACTGGGGCAGCAGGTTATCCCCTACAAGAATGTTTCCTCATGAAGTTTATATCCTTCAATCATCCCTCTCAAGTACAGCATTTCATACATTGTCCACATGTTAGTCCACAAGCATTTCCCTACTGCTTTTTCCATTTTTTCTATACAACCTCTCCCCCATGGAAAAAAACATATTAAAAAAACATCGTTATCAATTACTTGGAGGACGAAATTGGGGGCATACTTATCAAATTTGCAGATGACACCAAATTAGGAGGAGTAGCTAATATCCCAGAGGATAGGCTCAAAATTCAAAATAACCTGAACAGACTAGAAAACTGGGCCAAAGCTAACAAAATGAAATTCAACATAGAGAAATGTAAGGTACTGCATTTAGGGTGGAAAAATGAAATGCACAGATATAGGATGGGGTACACCAAGCCGAATGGGAGGACATTGTAATGGTAGGCGTCGGAGCCAATGGCGAAGGCGAGGAACCTGCGGTGAGATTCCCTTATCCCGACGTGAAAATAAGCATCCTTCAGGTCCACCGTCGCGAACCAGAGGTCCTGCTGGAGCAGAGGCAAAATGGAAGCCAACGTTACCATGCGAAAACGTCTATATTTTAAGAAGGAGTTCAGTTCTCTTAGATCTAATATGGGTCTGATTCCTCCATCTGGCTTTGGAACCGTGAAATATCTGGAGAAAAAGGCCTTGGGCCATAAATCCTGAGGCAATGGAGAGATGGCCCCTTTTTGAAGGAGGGAGCGCACTTCGTCGAGAAGGGTGCCCGAGGGGGCAGTAGAAATGAAAGCTCCGGTGGGCGGGAGCTCTTCAAACTCGAGGGTATAGCCCCTTCGGACGATGTTTAAGACCCAGGAGTCGGAGGAGATGGAGGCCCATGTGGTGGCAAAGGGCCTCAAGATGTCCAAGAAAAACAGTTTAGAGGAGGCGAAGTGCGCTAGGGATCTTCATGCCCTTTTCTTCCCCTGGTCGGGCTCCTGTCGACGGTTCTTTCTGTACCGAGACTGGTTGCGACGGCCCGAGGAAGATGATTGCTGAGAGGGGTAGCCCTGCCGCTGCGACCCCTGTTGATGGAACTGACGTTCCTGATAGGGGAACCTCTGAAACTGACCTTGGTGATGTTGCCAGGGCCGGAGACGCTTGCGGAAGGAGGAAGGGCCTGGTGTGGACATGCCATGCTTGCGAGCGGCCGCCTTCATGCGGAACTTCTTATTAAGACGCTCGTCGGTATCGGCGTGGAACAATCCCGACCCGTCGATGGGCATGTCTTCGATGGTGGATCTCACGCTCTGATTGAGATCGGAGCCTCGGAGCCAAGCGTGCCTTCTCAACGCGATGGAGGCCGACATCGCCCTTCCAACACATTCCGTGACGTTCCTAGCTGCGGTGATGAGCCAGCTGCCAATCGAGTGGGTCTCATCCCTGATTTGGGTCAGGGTCCTCTGAACCTCATCAGGAACGTCAGGCACAATTGGGGAGATGCCCTCCATCAACGTCTGGACATAAGCTCCCATACA
>NW_024813733.1:0-2451 GCF_019175285.1 Sceloporus undulatus
GTCAAAGACCAGTGTGAAGTAGGGCAAGAAGCAACTTATTTGGGTGGGGAGTCATCAGTATCTTTTTCATGCAACCTTTCCTTCCCCACATTCTGCCTGCAAAAAATTACATTTTAGGTTTCTCAGTCCAGGAACATGACTCTTTGGTGCTTACATTTCTAACACTGTGCTTTGCTTTCTTTCATGTTCTGTTTTGGCTCTGTACTTGGTATAAGCCTGCCTGGACCATGTAATCCTTAAGAGAGATCCTTCTTTCAGTCCCACCATCTTGTTGAGTACATAAAACAAGACCTTCTCAGTGGCAGCTGAGGTTGTGCATATGATATTGTACTGTAATTTGAAGGTATTAAATTAATTTTGCTAGGTGTTTATGTCACAACTATTAGCATTACATACAATGGTATATGAGAATTACGGTTTACAAGTAACATTAGTGCAAAAAAATTACTAAGGATTCTGTGTGGTGTGAAACGGAAGGAGGTCAATGGACACCATGAGTTGCCACACTGGGTGACACCAACCCTAGTGATGCCAGTGCCCTAAAGAATCTTGGCAAGTTGCAACAACAAATCAATAAAGCATTAGTAAGTGTAGCAAGTCATGGCAGTTCTAGTAGCTGAGATGTTGATTTGGACATAGATGTTTTGTCTTGTTCAGAGCTGAGCCCATGAAAACTAGAGAATTTACACCCTCATATCCTAGTTGGAGATGACCCATGAAAGCTGTAGTGTCAGGGCCAGGCCGTGAAATCTGGCAACTCTACTATTAATGCACAGAGTCATACTATTGAACATTTTAGGGCATAGTGGCTGGCAAGTCTATAAATTAATATTAAACATGTCTGCATTTCTAGTGAAAAGAAAATAAACTGTCAAGAAAAGGTCACATTCCTGCCTGTTGCCTTTGAAAGGTTCCTGCCAAATAAAAATGCCCTCCTGCCAGGGGGGAAGGAGGGACTAAAAAGAACTCTTTAATATGAAAGAGGATTTTTTCTTTAGTTTGGAATGTGTTATGTGGACTGAAAGAATGTGCAGGCAGGGAGGTCTTTTCCCTCTTGTTTGGGAGTATTTGTGGCCCATACACAATGAGTTTCACTGACTTTAGAGAGATTACAAAACGTTAAGAGAAGGGTAAGCAACTTCAGTCATTCTGGAGACCAATGTTCTGTCCCTGTGCCTCTGGGGATCGCATGGACTGCAAAAAAATGCCCCTCCCACCAACCCCAATACAAAGAAAGAAAGAAAGACAGAGAGAGAGAAAGCAGAAAAGGATGGAAGTCCATTGCTATTTTTGAAAAGTTGGTATTCTTTGATGTTAAATTGTGATGTTAAATTAGCTTATTTAAATCATGAGTGGATGTTCTTGGAGGCTTCCTGGAGAGACCATTTCCCCCGCCAGAAAAAGGACAGTTTGGTACATTGCTGTGTATGTATTTACAATAGAAAAGCCAGCCAGCCTTGAGTGATGTGGCTCCAAGGCTGCACATATTTGATTGTGTCTTAAGGTATTAGGAAATGACCCTGAATTAGTGTTGTCAGGTTTTCAAAGTAAGTGACCGTTAAAATCCACAATACTGCAATCACTCATAGCCACAAGGTTGTGAGTTCAATCCTGCAGGGCTCCAAGGTCCACTCAGCCTTCCATGCTTTCATAGGTCAGTAAAATGAGCACCCAGCTTGTTGGGGGCAATTGGCTTACACATTGTAAGCTGCTGGGAGTACTGAGTTCACTATTAAGTGGTAAAGAAATGAATTTATGCATATATTGTGAAAATTTGGTTAAAATGTGATTTTTTAAAAGACAATTGTAAAAGAATAAAAAAATTAAAAATCATTTTTTTATATATTTCCAAATTTGAAATTTTATTTAAAAAAAAATTCTGGGGCCTATCCTTTCTCCTCCCACTGAGCTTCACGCCACTATCACCATCTCTTAAGCATTTTAAAGGGAAACAGATGAATGCCACATCCTGTTTCTGCCAAAAGATAGATGTTTGAGGAACAGTGGTGTCACCCTTAGAGTGTCACCTGGTGCCTGGTCCACACACTCTGCACCCCCTGATGACACCACTGCTTCAGGGCTCTGTGTGTTAACTTAATTAGCTTCATCCTTCATTCCCAGTTATTGTGGTGGCAGAGCTCACCCTCCACTCTGCTCTGCATTCACCATCTGCTTAGAAGCAAGTGGGCTAGATTAAATGTTCCTTATCTCTAAGTAGGGGAGAAGGAGTAATATCTTCATTTCACTTGCAACTTGGAACAGTCCAGCTTAACTAGGGACCTTATCGCACACAGAAATGTAAACGTTCTAGGGATGGGAGGAGGGCTCTCGTGTGCGCGCGCGACCACCCCAAAACGGATTTTATCGCACATGCAAACGTCCTCCAAGAGGCTCCATTCCGTCCCCCAGAGCGCACCCGTTCGCGTCCAGTCCTGACGGGCGCCATTTTTT
>NW_024813734.1:0-533 GCF_019175285.1 Sceloporus undulatus
GGGATCTAGGACTCCTAGTAGACATGTTCAAAATGGGGAAACAGTGTGATGCAGCAGCTAAAAAGGCCAATGTGATTCTAGGCTGCATCAATACGAGTATAGTTTCTAGATCAAGGGAAGTAATAGTGCCACTCTATTCAGCTTTGGTCAGGCCTCATTTGGAATAATACTGTGTCCAGTTCTGGGCTCCACAATTCAAAAAGGATGTTGAAAAGTTGGAACATGCCCAGAGGAGGGCAACTAAAATGGTGAAGATTCTGGAAACCATCAAGCCCTATGAAGAGCGGCTTAGAGAGCCAGGTATGTTTACCCTGGAGAAAAGAAAATTAACAGCGGATATGATATCCATGTTTAAATATTGGAAAGGGTTGTATTGAGGATGGAGCAAGCTTACTTTCTGCTGCTACAGAAAAAAAGAGACACCACAATTGATGCAAGTCACAGAGAAAGAGGTTCCACCTAAACATTAGGAGGAACTTTGGGACCTTAACAGCTCTTCGACAGTGGAATATACTTCCTTAGAGTTTGGTGGA
>NW_024813734.1:633-1249 GCF_019175285.1 Sceloporus undulatus
TGGAATAATCCTGTGTCCATTTCTGGGCTCCACAGTTCAAAAAGGATGTTGAAAAGTTAGAACATGCCCAGAGGAGGGCAACTAAAATGGTGAAGGATCTGGAAACCATCAAGCCCTATGAGGAGCAAGTTAGAGAGCTGGGTATGTTTACCCTGGAGAAAAGAAAATTAACAGCGGATATGATATCTATGCTTAAATATTGGAAAGGGTCGTATTGAGGATGGAGCAAACTTGCTTTCTGCTGCTACAGAGAAAAAGAGACACCACAATGGATGCAAGTCACAGAGAAAAAGGTTCCACCAAAACATTAGTAGGAACTTTTGGACAGTAAGAGCTCTTCCACAGTGGAATATACTCCCTTAGAGTTTGGTGGAGTCCTCTTCTTTGGAGGTCTTTAAACAGAGGCTGGATGGTGCTTGGAATGTGTGTTCCTGCATGGCAGAAGTGGGTTGAACTGGATGGCCCTTGTGGTCTATTCCAACTCTATGATTCTATAATGCTAGTGGATTCCAGTTCCTTACCCACAGAAGCCACGTTCTCATAATTCTCCATCATTATATGATTGTACTTAAGTCTCTGCTTCTTTGTCAGCAGTTTCCATTCATCCTCAGTGAAA
>NW_024813734.1:1349-2451 GCF_019175285.1 Sceloporus undulatus
GAGGATGGATTAGGATACTGACTATCCCAACACTTATAGTACATTTAGCTAGAAAAGAATTATGGGTAGACATTTGGACATTTCTTGCCACATTTCTGGGGCAAACTTCATTTTTAATAACAGTTCTGTGGAGCACTCTGGGCTTCAGGGCCACTGGGCCCACCCCATATTTAGATCCAGAGATATTCTCCCATAGCCCCCAACATTTCACACATTGAAAAAACAAGACACATGTGGACAAGCAACCCAGAAGGCGGTGGAGATGGCCAAAGTTGTTTATGAGGAAGATCACACAGACTAGGAAGGGGACAGCAGTTTGTTTTTGCTTCAGCCTCCTGGAAAGGGCCATATCCTGACTCCTTCTTTCCTCTCCTCTCTTCACTTTTGAGTTGATGGGGACAGTATTTTGTTTGCTTCCTTTGATAAATTGGCCCAGCAGTGACACAGATGAAGCTAATAGGATAATGACTCACCGAAGATCTGTTGTACCTCGGCATCCTCTTTATGTTGGAGCCCAACTCCCTCCGCTTGGCCTCTGTGTCGGCCATCAGGTGGGCAGGGGTCCTGGTGGCCCTTGCACTTGGGTCACTTCCAACAACAGAGGCCCCAAAGCCGTGTCCAAAGAGGCCGAGATGAAGGTCCTGAGAAAAGGCACCAGAGTTAGGATTGGCTTGGCAAGAAATCCTGCAGCACTCAAAGACATAGAGAACAGCATCCTGCTGGTGACATATGCAGGTGACATACAGTATGCCTCTTTTGGGCCAATGCAGAGGTGGGCATTCCCTTCCTCCCTCTGCACCAAACAAAGCTCCCTGGACCTAGCATACACTCACTGCAGCTCCCCTACACAAGAGATACTCCATGCCTTCTTGGAGTGGTGGGGGATTAGGGGATGGGGAATTGGAGAGGGCTCTGGTTATATCCCCGTAGATAGATGTGAAACGAGTGCATCATAAATAAATAAATGAATAAATAAATGAATCATCTGCTGAAACCTTCAGAGGTCCCAAGTGCTTTTCCCCAGCATAAGTCCATTTCCCAAGGATGCTCCATCCGTACTATAGAAATAAGGCACTTTGACACCGCTTTAACTGCTCAGTGC
>NW_024813735.1:0-2451 GCF_019175285.1 Sceloporus undulatus
CAAGGTTGGGCTGAAGGTCACTATTCCCTCCGTTGGGGGCAGAGGACCTATTAAAATGGTCCCACATAGAAGCTAGTAGAGCAATGGCTGTGAGATCTATTGGAGCAATCCTTAGATCCTACAACCAGGCAGGGGGTCATCTGGTCGCACCAGCTCTAAAAGTATTTCAGAGTAAAGTTATAGCTCAGATCCTATATGGTGCTCTGTGTGGGGATGGGATGATTCCCAATTGGTGAAACTGGAGGCTATCCAGAATACATCTTTCAAAAAATTACTTCTACTTTCACCTGGCACACCTGCAGCTTTGGTTCGGGCTGAGGTCGGCCTCCTTTCCATCAGAGCTCATATTCATTTTGCTTTATATAACTACTGGAGATCTGTAATAGGTTCTCCGGTTAAGGTTTTTCCTAAGTTGTGTTTCCAACATTTACCAAAGTCTGGAGTTTAAGATACAATAGGTTGCTTGAATCATATCCTGCTCTAACTGAAAATCCTTCTACCCACAATTCAAGAGAGAAGCTCCGTGAATACATTTTTAACCATGATGTATATCTGGATAGACTGGCTATTAACAATTCAACATTTTCCAAATGGTTTAGATTATATAAATTGGACCATCAGAGGGCTGTTTACCGAGGGAAGCTTACATTCCCAAAGCTTAGGCAGGATTTTACAGCTTTTCATTTCCAAACAATGCCTTCAGCCATGATCGATGGTAGATATTCACACACACCTACGGATTCCCTTTTATGTATTTGTGGAGCTCCAGAAATCGAGGACTTGCCTCATTATCTGCTTTTTTGCTCACTATATACTGATCCAAGAACTAAATTTATGGGATCTATTATGTCCAATTTACAGTCTAATACCACTTCTGAAAAGATTTCTTTTTCTCCTGTCTGATATTGATTCTCAGGTAACTTATAATGATTCACTGTTTGCCTCAGCAGCAATCAAAATTCGGGAAAGGTTAATAGCGGACATAGCAGTTGATTGTCATGGGGATGATCTTATCTAAACTTTGAAGTTGTTTTTAATGTTGTTTTATTTAATTGTCTGGAATTTTATTATGTTTAATGTATAAAATTTGGATGTTGGTTATTTGATGGAGCATTTTATAATTCTGAATTTCTGTCACCAATTTTACATTTTAATCATGTGAATGGCCTTTGGCTTAAGCATTAATAAAAAAAATTGATTGATTAATCTAATGCTATTGAAGCCTATGCTGTGTGATGTTCTTTATTTGGCACAAAAATCTCCTCCAAATGAGACATCAGAAGGGAGGGTCTCTCCTCTGCCCCACTTTCCAGGAGGAAGGGGGCTCCTCAAACCCCTTTTTAACTTCAGATCCCCCTCCCCTCTATGGCCATGCCTCTCTCCAAGGGTCCCCCCTGCCCTCTTTTCTCATAATAACTTCCCAAGTACCAGGGCCCCAAGGACCCCCCAAAGGAGGAGGCAGGGAAGGAAAGAGGGAGAGGCGGACTGGCAGGTCCCCTGCCTTTCTTTGGGGGGAGATCGGGGTTTCATTCCTTCTTACAACTCCCCAGACGCCTCTCTAGAAGACCCTCCAGCCAATCCTTCAAACGAACAAGGGCTCTCCTCCACTTCCCTCCCTCAGAGCAGGCTGTGAGGACAGCAATGGCTTCAGAGGCTGAAACTCTGCATGCATATTAGCAACCAAAGGCCCCTCCTGAGTATGCGCAGGGATTGCAAGGCCCTTTTTTGCTGCTGCTTATTCCTCTCTTGGCCTTTGGAAGAAGGGAAGGAGTACGCCCTCCTTCCTTCCTTCCTTCCTTCCTTCCTTCCTTCCTTCCTTCCGTCCTTCCTTCCTTCCTTCCTTCCAGAATGGAGCCCAACCAGTGGAGCTGGACCCAGGAGAGAAAGGCTGGGAAAGCTCTGCTTTGTACATATAGCTCTGTTTCTCTCTGTGTGTGTGTGTGTGTGTGTTTGCCTTTGTTCTTATGGCTGGGAATAGAGCTGAGGACTGATGAGAAAAGAAAGTGTCAATTTTGTGCAAATTCACAACTTCTGTCCATCAATGAGTCCAGTGTGTTGAAACAGCAAAGAACTTTATTAAGAACACATATTGAGAAATTCAGCTTTTAAACCAGAGCTGCCCTCCCCAAGCCAAAGAATACATTAAATCCCTAAAACCAAACACTCCAACCTCTTCCAAACCTAGCCCCCACCTCCAATTCCCACAGTCTACGCCTCATAGGTAAAAAAGCCCCCTTTGCCATGCCCAGAAACTAGCCCTCTTTATGTTAATACCGACTACCAACTTTCTTCATCCAACAGCCCACAAATTCCAAAAGCTATCATTCCCTTAACTATTCTAGCCAGCTGCAGCAAATCCCACCCCTCCATCTAGCTAACCTATTCCACAACCCATAATCCCCAACCAAATTTATAAACTAAAGCAAAGAAATATACTAATAGTAATTAAAA
>NW_024813736.1:0-2451 GCF_019175285.1 Sceloporus undulatus
TTGTTCCTGAAGCCATTTCCCCCCTCCTCTTTTTCCTTTTCTTTCTTGCCCAAAGTTATTGTTATAAACAAATGGACAAATCTTATCCGTAGTTGTTCTTTTTTGTATATCAACTTTTATTGCAGGTTCTTGGGATTGTTTTTTGTCAAGCCTAAAGATGGAATGAGTTCTGTAATTAGATGAGTGATGCAGTGAAGCCATTATATCATTTTGTCTAAATGTTCAAGAAGGTGTCCAAGGTGCTTAAACTAATGTGAGAAAAGGATTCAGCATCTTGTATAGCTCCTTTCAAATTCAGACTAAAAGGCAGGGTAAATTAATTGCTCAACTGGCATGCAAGCCACCATCCATCACGAACTAAGCTATTTAGAGATGGGTAGTCCACTCCTAGATAAAAGATACAATCACTGACAGAAATGCCCTTTTACTAGCAGAGTCCACTTCTGTCAGCTGATCACAGAGCTCTGCTGACAAAACAATCTGCCAACAGAGCTGTTCTGTTGGCAAAGATGTGCTGAGAGACCAGTCAAAAAGAGAGCAATGAGTTACACCAGATCCTATTCTTCTCCATCTCAGGAAACAGCCACAATATTGACACAAAATTGGAACATGAAAAACAATAGGTCAAAGTAACTTCTCATACACCTAGACTGGAAGGGATTTGGATTTAACACAACTCAAGCTGGTCTAGTGTCTGCTCAGTCTGCTCATTGTTAGCTAGGATTACTCTCAGATCCAAGGATGGGGAACATGTAGTCCTCCTGACATTGTTGGATTACAACTCCAACTATGCTTCACCATTGGGACTATGCTGGCTAGGGCTAATAGGAGCTATGCACTCCAACAATATCCAAAGGGCCATATATTTTCAATACCAGAACTAAGTCATTGTGGGGGCATTTATGCAATTCTTTGAGGAAAGACTCTATTAAGAATGTGATTGTGTCTCTTCATAAAATCTATTTTTTTTTCCAAAAAAGGAATTTATAATTCTTACTTGCTCTGACTTGCTTGGACTAGGACACTGGGAGACCAGGGTTCAAACTCCCACTCAGCCATGAAAACCCAGTGAGCGACCTTGGCCAGGTCACCCTCTCTCAGCCTCAAGAGGAAGGCAAGGGCAAACTCCCTCTGAAGAAATTCTGCCAAGAAAACCCTTTGACAGATACACCTTAGGGTTGCCATAAGTCAGAAATAACTTGGAGGCATGCAACAGCACTTGCTCTGAGCCATTCCGATCAAAATAAAAATTAATAAATATTTATACCTTACTTTTCCATTATAAATATTCAAGCTAGGTAACAAAAATAACTCCAAACCATGAAAATATATAAGACAATGATTAAATGATTAAAATATTAGGTGAAAATGGTTGGATTAAAACAGCAGCAAAATGATGACTGACAAGCTTTCATATTCCTTACAGCCCAAATGCTTGACCAAGTAAATTCATTTAAAATGGTTTCATAAGAAGTGAAGGACATCCACCCAGCAAAAAAAATCCCAAAAGGTTACATAATGAAAAAAGTTGCAAAAAAGTTATCATAATGTCTTTATAGGAATTGACATTCTCATCCTTGGGATACTGTATATGCTCTGGCCATCGTACTTGATTAAAGAATACAGATCGAGTATCCCTTATCCAAAAATCCATAATCTGAAATGCTCCAAAATCCAAAACATTTTTCATGGGTGATTGAAATAGTGACACCTTGTATTCTGAAGGTTCAGTTTACACAAACTTTGTTTCATGCACAAGATTATTAAAAATATTGTATAAAATTGCCTTTGGGCTATGTGTATGAGATATATAAGAAACATAAATCCAGAGCTATTCACTGCAGATGAATGGCGAAAGATTCAGGACTGGTCTAGGGGACTTATTTTTTCACACAGCTTTACAGTTAAACTTACAGAATTACCTATGTGGTGTATCAAGGACCAGCAATCTAGTTGGTTGTAAAAGGGGAAAGGGTGGACAAATGTTATCAAGAGCCAGTGGTGTAGTGGTTTCAGTGTTAGACTAGAACTCCAGGAGACTAGGGGCTCATTCACATTACAAAAAAAATCGGTTTTGAAACCGATTCAATCACGTGAAGTTCCTACTCACCCCGAATCTCACACAAGCGAATCCGGAGCTTGCACACCCGTTCCGTGGTAAATGGCCCCTAGCGCGGGTCTTTTGAAATCGGCGCAAATGCCGTTTCTTTTTAAAAACCCCGGGTCCTGGGAATGAGAACTTTGGCCTCGATCACGATCGAGGCAAATTGAGGGAGGGATTTAGGTCAGAGGGTGGGCAAAGGGCAAGGCATTTCCTCCCCTCATCGGAGGGGATGGGGAGGAGGAAAGAGCCCTGGGCAGAAGGGCTGCTGCTAGGCAAGGAGCAGGCAGGGCTTCTGGCGCCGGGAGGAAGGGGATGCTCTCCTCCTCCTCCTCTTCCTCCTCCTCCTG
>NW_024813737.1:0-2451 GCF_019175285.1 Sceloporus undulatus
AAACAAATGGGCGGGAATGGCAGTAGAAACCTGGAGTCGCTCCATTGCCATGGGAGTTGCTGACATCCAAAAGAGATTCTAGAATCAAGACTGCTCTGTCCTCCATTGCAGAGGACAACCTCTACTTACTCTATATACTCATGTGTAAGTCTAGAAATTTTAGTCAAAAAATTGACCCCAAAAAAACTGAGTCATCTTATCCATGGATCAATGTAAATACTGTACTTTAACTGTTAGTTTAAAAAAGGAACCATCCCCTATTTTTTAATTATTATTTTATAATGAAAGGTGAGAGCTTAATCCCTCCTCAGAGTTCATAAAAGAAGCACTGATCTCCCTCTACTGTCTCATCCATCAAACAGTTATGCTAACTTGAGTTTTGTAAATTCATTTGTATCATTGTTCTTTGCTTCATTGTTTACATACTTTGTCATGTGCCCCTAAATTTTGCCGTCTAATTATCCAAGGGTCATATCAAAATCCATAACTTTGCCCCCAAAACCTGCCCTTGACTTATACATGGAATCAACTTATAGGCCTGATCCAGACTGGTGCTTTGTGCTGGCCTGGACTCATAGTACGGCTGCACGGGGGTGGAGCGACCGCACACCTCGCAACCCGACTACGTGGTGGCGCCGTAATCATGGTGGCCTCCTGTCCACATGGGGGCTGCCATGATGACATCATACATGCGCTGCATCCAAATGGCACAATGCATGCGTGACATCTTTACGCCGCCCCATGCTGCTTACGGCGGCCTGGCTGCAGTGCGAGAAGGAGCTCCAAAACGCCCAAAGGGTCTTTGTTGAGTACATATGGTAATATTGAAGAATCTAGACAAGGGGGAATAGGGGTTGTCACTAAACATATGGACTTTGCCCATGACCACTAAACATGTAGACATCAGACTGAAGAGACACATGGTTCAGCTGGTCACAGTCTTCCTTATCATTATTTTTAAAATCATAATAAATGGCCTGAGAGAGCCAGTGGTTTGAGTGTTGTACTAGGACGCTGTGAAACCAGGGTCCAAATCCCTGCTGACCCATGGAAACTCACTGGTTGACCTAGGGCAAATCACATTCTCTCAGCCTTGCCAAGAAAACCCAAGGATATGGTCACCATAAGCTGGAGTTATGAGGCCAAAGTGACACAACAGCAATTAATAGTCTTAATTGTGTTGGTTGTTCCTAAACGAAGTAGAGACATTAAATCAGTTTCATTAAATTATTTCATCACTGCTTAATTCCCACCTTGTAGGAAGGAATAGACTATTGTCAGGAAACAGGAAGAAGAACTTGGACTTTCCCAATGCTAGCTGGGGATTCTGGGAGCTGTAATGCCCAAAAAAGTGTCTTTCACAAACTCTGGACTAGAAGGGGGGGAAAGCGCTTTGCATATTCTGTGTCGTCTTTCATTCCTTTTTTGTCATTACCCCTCCAATTTCCTGTGTCAATTTTGGCATTTAAAAGATGTTACTGGGCTGTTTGCTGGCAGAAATTAATTCCCAAATCCACAGCAACCTTTCTAATTTTTCTCTCCAAGTTTTTTTTCCCCTCCTAAAAATCTTATAGGCCAACTGGAAATTATTGGGGAGTTGTTTGTTTTTGTTTTCAGAGAGCATCATCTACTCTCTGGCAGGCTCCTCCGGCAAGTTATGTCGGCAGCAGAGTTGCCTCCGGGCCTTGCTCAGTGACATGCTGAGGGTATTAATGGGATGTCTAAGCTGTCGCCGGCCTTGCAGGATGTGATTGCCTTTAACTTGCCTTCCTGCTTGCATTTGCTAGGCATCTTTTGGGCTTCAAAAGAAGGGAAAAATCCCCTTCATATGCAAATCTTCCTTGCTGTGGAGGCTAGGGGCTCCAAGATGAGTGGGAGAGGGTATATAAACTTGGAGTTATCCAAAATATTGAACCTTGACCCTACTTTGGATACCTCCTTCCTAAAGTTCAGACTATAGAAGATTCATCACCCTACTGATACAGTATATCTGACCTGTCTCCAGTATAGCTTCACCATCTGTGAAAATCCCTTTGAACTGCAGAATAAGGCTGAATTTATACTGCAGAATTAATGCAGTTTAACAACTGCCATGGCTCAATGCGACAGAATTCTGGGATTTTTAGTTTTGTGAGGTATTTAGCCTTCTCTGTCAGTATGCTCTGGTGCCACAACAAACTACAGATCCCAGAATTCCATAGTATGGAGCCATGACAGTTAAAGCAGTGTCAAACTGCATTAATTCTGCAGTGTGGAAGAAGCCCAAGGGTGCATCTACATTGTTGAAATAATACAGTTTGACACAACTTTAATTGCTATGGCTCCATCTCACTGAATCCTGGGATTTCTACAGTGGGCCCTTGGAGTTTGGTTCCACAAACCCCCATGGATACAAAAATCCATGGAGCTCAACTCCCATTAAATACAATGGCATAGTAAAATTGTGTCCCT
>NW_024813738.1:0-2451 GCF_019175285.1 Sceloporus undulatus
CTTTTTATTTCATTTCATTATTTTTATTATTGCTTTTTTATTTTATTTCAGTATTTTTATTATTTCTGAAGGTGAGACAGTGTGACTTTCCAAAGTACATTTCTGTGTATTTTTGATGCATTTATTGCCGAAAGGTCTGCTTTAACAATGATAGTGGTGATGATGATGATGATAATGATGATATCAGTCAGCACACCCCTCCTCCTCCTCCTCTTCCTCCAGGGCTTTGGCGGAAGCTCCGCCCTTGTGTGTGGCTCCGCCCCTGGAGGGTGGAAGCTCCACCCCTGGCATGAGGTTCCACCCCCAGAGGGTGGAAGCTCCACCCCCCGCTTCGGCCCCCCAGTTGTCTGAGGGACAGCAACCCGGCCCCCAGCTCAAAAAGGTTGCCTACACCTGGTTTAGAGTTAGGGTTAGGGTTAGGGCTTAGAGTTAGGACTAGAGTTAGGGTTAGCATTTAGGATTAGAGTTTACAGTTTAGGGTTAGGTTTAGAGTTTAGGGCTAGCATTAGCGTTTACGGTTTAGGCGTACCATTAAGGTTAGGTTTAATGTTGAAAGACTACCATAAATGGAAACACCACCACCGTCGAACAATTGATTTCACTAATAGGTCTTCAGCTGATAGAATGCGGCAACCAGAAAATGTAGGACACATCCTACAGATGTAGGACCCCTTATAAATCCACACCAGGGTTAGGGTTACGTCTTAGGGGTAGGGTTTAGGGTTAGGGTTATAGTTATGTTTAGGGTTTAGGGGTTAGTGTTAGTGTTTAAAGTTTAGGTTTAGGGTTTAGGATTAAGGGTTAGGGTTAAGGGTTAGGGTTTAGAGTTAGGATTTAGTGGTTAGGGTTAGGTTGTGGGGTGTAAGGTGTGAGGTTAAAGGTTAGGGTTATGGTTTAGTGTTAGGGTTAGAGGTTAAGGTTAGGGTTGAAAGACCTCCAAAAACAGAAACACCAGCACCGTAGAAGAAAATTGATTTCACTAAGAAATATGTGTTGCGCTGATAGGTGAAAATGTTTGGCTTCTGGTGGGTGTGTTTCAAACTGAAATTGCTTCTGGTGTGATGGGCTTTCGAACTCTGGCTCTACCAGTGTATAAATGAAGCATGCGCCCTATTAATTTGGGCCAACCTGAAAATGTAGGACACGTCCTACAAATGTAAAATTCCCTAAAAATCCACAATCGCTCACCAGGGTTAGGGTTTAGTGTTCAGGGTTTAGTGTTTAGGGGTTAGGATTAGGGTTAGGGTTTAGGGTTAGGATTTAGGGTTTACAGTTTCAGATTAGGGATAGGTTTAGGGTTTAGTTAGGGTTAGGGTATAGGGTTAAGGTTAGGGTTTAAGGTTAGGGTAGAAAGAAATTCAAAAATGGAAACACCAGTACAGTCGAACACAATCAGTTTCACTAAGAAAGAGGTCTTCAGCTGATAGGATGGGGCAACCAGAAAATGTAGGACATGTCCTACAAATGTAGGACTCCCTATAAATCCACACCACCAAATTCACAGGGTTCAGGTTAGGGTTCAGGTTTATGGTTTATTGTTTAGGGTTTAGGGTTAGGGTTTAAGCTTAGGGTTAAAGGTTATAGTTAGAGGTTAGGGTTAGGGTTGGAAGACCTCCAATAACAGAAACACCAGCACCGTTGAAGACAATCAGTTTAACTAAGAAACAGATCCTGCGCTGATAGGTGAAAATATTTGCCTTGTGGTGGGTATGTTTCAAATTGAAATTGCTTCTAGTGTGATGAAAGAATATTCGTCAAAATTCAAAAAAAAGTAGAAACATCTGTTATTCAAAGATTTTGAAAGCTTTTTAAAGAGAAGAAACTATGAGCACTTCTCGATGAATGAGTAAAAATTTTGATTTTTAATCATTTCCAAATGAAGTGAAGGGACTGGACAATTCGATGGCCAGGATTTGCATATTTTGCGTAAGCAAAGCTACCATTCATATAGGGTTTTACAAGAGGCTGTTTCCTTTGTTAGGGTTATGTCCCCCCACCATCTTTGCCCACAGCTTTGCTTTGAAAAACAAGAGAGAACAAAAAGAGAGAGCACTTTGTGTGTAGGTGGTGGTGGATACTTTCAGACCTCCTTCCCTTTGTGTCATGCTCTCCCATTCAAATTCTCACAGAAGAGAAGAAGGGGGTAGGGGTGAAATCCTAGCATTGCAAGGGATTCCCAAGGGTCATCCCATCCAACCCTCTTCTTGGATACATCACACTGTCTTCATGGATATTCTGTATTCTCCTTGCCAAAAATAAAATAATAACAATGCATGATAGGGTTGCTTTAGCATCACTCATGGATATTCCCAATTATCCTTGGTAAAAAAATAAAAATGCAAAAATAGGTTTGCTTTAGCATCACCATGAGAGAGGTGCAGAGAGAGGTGTGTCATGCCCTGCCTCTGAGGCTGAGAGAGTGTGACCCTCACAAAAGAGAGGAAGGGGCAG
>NW_024813739.1:0-2451 GCF_019175285.1 Sceloporus undulatus
AAAGGAGGATAAAATACACAGCTTCCCAAGCCCTAAGTGAAAACTACTACAAAATATTTTTTTCCATGGTATTTTAAACATGAAAATATACCTAATGACATAACGTTGGTTTTAATTTGACTGTCCAAGGCATTGAACTTATTGGGAGAAGAGAGTTCAGTAAAAAGTTTGGGGTGGATTTAATGTTCCCCTGCCCTGACCGCCATTACTTTAAGGATAAATTCTCAGTGGGGAGGAATAACTAACTCTCTTCTCAAGACAGCCAGATGCGAATATGCTGCCCAACTGTAAAACACATGGAAAGTGCATGAGCTTCTTCTGTACCTTGTCAGTTAGTTCCAGGTCATCCTCTGATTCTATGAGATCCATGTTCCTGAAGCCATGCCAGTAAGATCCCAGCAGCAAATGTGAGTCATCCTCCAATCCGCATTCAACATCCAAATGGGCTGCTTTGACTCCGTAGGTCAGAGAAAACCTGTCCATTGTCCATTTGAACAAAGAGTAGAAAGATGAGCTGGTGCCTCTTTTCCATATTGTGGCTTTTCTCCTAAGGCCAAGAACCTATTGCATAAAAGTGTCCCAGACTCACTTGGATCCCTTCCTCTGGGTCAGAAAGAAATGTCTGGTTCACGATCGCCGTCTCTTCTTCATTTCACATGATGCCTTTGTCATTCATCTTAAGGCCAGAAAATTTTGTGGAGGGACCTTTCTTCTTTCAAAGTCCTTTGTCTGGAGAAGAATATTTTTAAAGTATAAGAACAGTCTTAACAAATAAATACGATTTTACCTCAGCAAATTAAGTGAAACTCAGAAGAAGCATCATAGGATCTATCAGGCAGAACTCTCTTCATCATGTCAACCTTTAACAGGTTCGCTAGTGGTCAAGTTGAAGGCAGTTCTTCATGTGTCTGTGTTCAAAGGAGGTTTGTCATAGGCCACCTCCACCGTATGACTGTGGATAAAAAAGCCCATCAGCCTATATGCCTAGGAAGAGAAATTGAGGGCACCTTCCTGGTAGGATTTTTCTTGAACTGTCTCCCAAATAATATGTCTTCTGTGAAAGATTACAAGCCTTGTGTTTTTTAAGGAGCAAAACATGGCCATGAAAGAGGTCCATACATTTCTGTATGGGGTTGAAAAAGTGGAAGGAGGCACAGTTTTCTCTTCTCTCTTCTCTCAAACTTCCAACCGAAGGAACAGCAATATCCTTATTTTACTAGTATGTGTTCGTTTTTAAGAAATGCTTTTGTTCATTCTATATTTTGTCTTCTAAACCACCTTGAGACCCATCCATGGGAGAAAGATGGGATGAAATGTAATAAATAACACAACCATACAGTTCAAAGAACGTACAATAGGAATGAATGAATAAGAAGGATGCTTTCAGGTGAGATCAACCAGTCCAACTTGTGATGCCTTCACAAAGCAGGAGTAGGTTCCTCTGTAAGGAAGACAGTACTCAAAACACTAACATAAAAAAAGGAAACAGGCAAACTAACCCAGAGAAATGCTCTTGTCCTGAGGTCTCTCCTCCTTCTCTCAGCCTCAACTGACTCAACTCCCTCCTTGGCCAAGATTCTCAGTTCTTTCCAGGGAAACCAACCAAAGAAAGACATTCTCCTTGGTTCCATCTGACCACTTCTCCAGGAGTCCAATTACATGGGTTACCTTTCTCTTAATAGGATGATTACAACTGCTTTTTAACCTTTCACAGTCAGCTCTCAGGATCCACAGATTCTGCATCTCAATATATCCCCAAAAGCCAACCTTGATTTTGCCATTTTATGTAAGGCATATCATACTACAACCCCATTGTTTGTAATAGGACTTGAACATCCATGGATTTTGGTTACTAAGTGGGGTCCTGAAACCAAACCTCAGCAGATACTGACGTCAAACTGTAAATAATGTTCAAATTCTTTTTACTTTCAGAATAAATAACCATACAATCAATAAAATTACAATTCAAACATACATCACACTTGTTCTTATTTTTATTCTTGTTATTACCATCTACATCTTTCTCCTTCCTACCTCCTGTATTCTTTAAACCGCATGTGAAGACTAGATAGGGTGCAAAGGCTGAGGGGAGAACGTCTATCTATGCAGGATAGCTGGGCTATCGGTATCAATAACAGTGTCGGTGACAGTGAAAAGCCCTAATCTGGAAAGGCCTGCCGAAAGAGATCTGTCTTAACAGCCTTTTAAAAGGCTTCTAAGGTGGTGATGTGATGGATCTCTTCCGGAAGGTCAATCCAAAGCCTAGAAATGGCAGAAGAAAAGGTCCTCTGGGTTGTTGTAGCCAATCTAGTCTTCTTAGGCTTTAGGAGACTTTTTCCAGTGCAGGGAGGATTGTGTGGAAGAAGGCACTCCTGAAAGTAGTCAGGACCCAAGCCATGTAGGGCTTTAAAGGTTACAACCAACACCTTGTATCTTACCCAGACACTAATG
>NW_024813740.1:0-2450 GCF_019175285.1 Sceloporus undulatus
GGGACAGTGGAGATCCTAGGCTGGGACAGCAGACCTTAACTACTAAAATGGAGGGAATGTATCGAGAAAGAAGTTCAGATAAATAAAGAGGGGCCAGCCCATGCAAAGCTTTAAAAGTTAACAACAGAAGCTTATACTGGATATGGAAGGGAAAGGGGAGCAAGTGAAGCGATGATAATAAAGGAGAAACATGGTCAAAGCAGCGAGCGGATGTAATAATGCATGCAGCTGAATGCTGGATGGAAATTAAAGGATGAAGATGAGAGAGAGGAAGCCCTGCTAGAGGAGGTTACACTAACCTAGTCAGGAGACCACTAGAGCGTGGACCAGAGTCTTAGCAGTAGAGGCAGAGAGAAATGGACAGATTTTGGCAATGTTGTAAAGAAAGAGTTCACAGGCTTTGGCTGTGGCCTGAGGTGGGGGATAAAAGACAGAGAGGAATCAAAAGTGAAACCGAGGCTGCGGGCTTCCTAGACTGATCAAATAGAGGTGTTGTCGACAGAAACAAAATAGGAGTATTGAAGGGAGGACTTAGGTGGAGGTAAGCTTGTGCCGATTCAGGTGGGCTTGTGCTGATTCACCCCAAACACACTCGTGGGTGTAACTGACTTGAGTGTGAACAAGTCACCTATAATCCGTTTTACAAACCGGGTTAAAATGTAGCATGAACGAGTCTAATGCCTCCACACTACAGGAATGCAGTTTGATCCCACTTTAACTGCCATGGCATTCTGGGCATAGTAGTTTGTGATTCATGGTCGAACAACTACCATGCCCAGAATGACATAGCCTTGAGCCATGGCAGTTAAAGTGGGGGTCAAACCACATTATTTCTGCAGTGCGGATGCACTTTGAAAGAAAGGAGCTGGTAGCCTGAGCTTTCGTAAACTGGAGCCTACTTCCTCAAATGCGTGTCTCTTTTTTCTTTCATTTAGGTCCAAAACACACAGCAGAAATAATCCAGTTTGAAGCCACTTGGCTAAGTGCTATTAGAAGATCCTGGGATTTGAAGTTTTTTTGTGACACAAGAGTTCTCTCTGACAGTGCAGCAGTGTTGCCAATTTCCGGGGAATTCCCCGGAATCTGGAGAATTTAATTCATTTTTTTCTGGGGATTTTGACTGAATAATAATACTAAATATTGGGGAATTCAGGGGATTTTGGATTTTGGTAAAATATTCTGGGGAATATCTTTGAGGCTTGTTGGCAACACTGCAGAGAAGGCTCAATGTCTCACAAAACTACAGTTCCCTAGCATTGAGCCAGAGCAGTTAAAGCGGTCTCAAACTAGATTATTTCTGCAGTATGTTTTGGACTTCTTGCTGGAGAGATTCGGTGCCGGCTTAGCGAATCCGACCCGGATTTACCCAAGGCAAATGTCCAAGTGAGAATGGGGCCTTAGTCTCAAAGGTGCTACAAGATTCCTTTGCATACTGATTGCCCAGGCTCTCAGGGCTATTGTGTGTTTCAATTCCCTCAGGAGGCCTTTCTGGTGCTCCCTTCATTTCAACCTCAAAGCCTCATTTCCCAGCTCTGGGGTAGTTGCCCCCTCAAGGAAAGCAGGCCTTCTTTCCCACCTATTCCCTGCCTCCCTCTCCCAGTTTTATTTTGATTTCTCGGAAGAAATCCTGGCTGCTGGCCTCCTCCGGCTGCAGTGTTGTGGTGTTGTTTTCCTTTCGTCGCTATGGGCAGGGATTTTCAGTGGGCAGAGAGAAATGGGAGGGAAAGAAAGGAAAAAGGGAGGAGGACAAAGGAGGCACTGAATGGCGAAAGGAGAGAGCAACAAGGAGGCCGAGAAGGAAGCCAAAACACACTGCAGAAATAATCCAGTTTGACACCACTTTAACTGCCCTGGCTCAATGCTAGGGAATGCTGGGAACTGCAGTTTTGTGAAACATTTAGCCTTCTCTGTCAGAGAGCTCTGGTGTCACAACAAAATACAATTCCTAGGATTCCCTAGCACCGAGCCAGAGCAGTTAAGGCAGTCTCAAACTAGATTATTTCTGCAACGTCTTTTGGAACAGGGATGGGAAGGCAGGAACAAAAGGAGTCTGTTGACTTCTCACTGAAGCTGCATCCACACTGCAGAAATAATCTGGGTTGATACCACTTTGGGCCCATTCACACACACTCACTGAAAGATTGGTTTTGGTGCAAATTTGAATTCAGTGGTTAAATCCACCTTTCGTCCAGGGATGTCAAGGTGATACATATATGATTCTATTTCCTAATCTCATATTTGGTCAAATTCATCAGATGCAGGATTCCCTGAACAGCAGTAAAGAAAGCTTATTACTGAGAGCCAGCAAGGTGTAATGAGTGGTTTGAGCATTGTAGTACAACTCTGGATATCAGGATTCAGAAATATAGCCATGTTAATCTATAGAATCAGTACGTAGAGATATCTTGTAGCACCTTTGAGACTAACTGAAAGAAGTTGGCTGCATGAGC
>NW_024813741.1:0-1288 GCF_019175285.1 Sceloporus undulatus
AAATAATTGTTTTAATAACTCTCCAATACTTTAATGGCATTTTATTTTGGATGGGAGTGTTAGGAAAGGTTTGGGATATAATGAAACATGTTTTTATTGTATTATATGGATATATTTATTGTAAGCTGCTAAAAGGTGGCCATTCTTGTATAGTAATTGTCTTGTGATTAACTCCCCAAACAACCTTGTAAGGTAGGTTTCATAGGCTCCTAGGGGTGGAAGGGAGCCCCAAGGGCCATCCATTCAGCGGCCATTCTGCCCTCCAAGTCCTCCAAAGAGATAGCCATCCAGCCAGAGACTCTTCCAGTGCTCTTGGAGGCAGCCTACCTCATAGATTTGCTCAGGGGTCTTGGAGGCCCACAGTCCCATTAGAACCGGTCCTTACCCCCCACTTTGGGAAAGGAGACCCCCCCTCAGTCCCTGGACTATTTACTACCAGGAGTTACTATGGCCCATATTCAGACCCAAATTCAGTCTCCGGCATCATTGTCTTCCCAGAAGGTGGAAAAGAGATTTCCTGGCCCCAGACACACAGTGCGCCAGTGAGTCTTTTATGTGGAGACTGTATGTGTACGTATTGTTTATTAGACCTCACTGAGTTTATATAATGAATTTACACACATCTTCATTTCCCAAAAATGAGCATAATCCAAGATGTAATCTTTAATTATAAACCTATATATTTATAGATATTTGTTATATCAAGTGCAACACATTCAGCAGTGTGCAACCTTTTCAAAAAATATACAAGGAAAGGTGAAGAAATTGTGATTTTTACATTAGATCCATTTAGATACAATGCATACAAATGTACATGCATCAATTCGTGTGTGGTTTCAGAAAACAAAGAGAGGAGATGCACACCTCATGCTCCTTCTATGACTGACACATAAACACAGCAGTGACACTCAGATAAATGGTCTCATTGTAAAAATGAAATAATGATTTTCACCGTTGTCTGCATCTGGAGAGGGGAAGTATGAGGGGGGGCAGTGGATGAGATCCATAAAGTAGAGCAGGTCTTATCCAGTCCGGGAACCTGAACATCTCTACATGGGACATAAAACAGGTCCTTCTCCTCCTCCTCTGCGTGAAAGGGAAGTCTAATTCTCATCAGTGATGTTGACACAGCATGGAAGAATTAGCATTCGAGCATTTAAAAGTCTGAGGACGCCTGAATCCTCTGGGTTAACTGAAGAGAGTAGATCCACTGAACCCATAAGTGACTGGTGAGTCAACCAATAGGTAAATCCAACTGATTCAGTGATTCTCCTCTGATTAGGACTAA
>NW_024813741.1:1388-2450 GCF_019175285.1 Sceloporus undulatus
GATCCTGGGAGGAGGACTGGATCCTATGGAAGGGGAGCAACCTGAGAAGAGAGAGCTCTGGGAGAATGAAGGGCCACCAGACCAGACAGGCTAATCCAGCAGAACCCTCTAAGCTCCAGCTCCAGGTGGAATGAGGCTACAACTGGCCATTCACTGACCTAGGTAGAACTATAGAGTTGTTAAAGCCATCATGCATATTCCATGTCTGGTGAGAGTCTTGGGTGCGAGGTACTGGAGAAGCATCCAGCTGTGTTTATGTAGCTGGGAGCAAAATGAAGACATCTTCCTCTGAGGGCCACTGTGGCAGTCAGGAGGTTTCAGCTGATGATGGACTCATTTCACATCTCGCTACGGGGACATAACTAGGGCCCTCTCCAATTCCCCATTTGCTAATCCCCTACCACTCTAAGAAGGCATGGAGTATCTGTTGTGTAGGGGAGCTGCACTGAACATATGCTAGGTCCAGGCGGCTTTGTTTGGTGCAGAGGGAGGAAGGGGATATCCACCTTGGCCCAATGTTACCTGCGTATGTCACCAGCAGGATGCTGTTCTCTGTGTCTTTGAGTGCTGCAGGGTTTCTTGCCAAGCCAATCCTAACCCCGGTCTCTTTTCTCAGGAACTTCCTCTCGGCATCATTGGACACGGCTTTGGACCTCTCTTGCTGGAAGTGACCTAAGTGCAGGACCACCAGGACCCCCTGCCCACCTGATGGCCAACACAGAGGCCAAGGCAAGGGAGCTGGGTTCCAAGGGAAAGAGGATGCAGAGGTACAACAACTCTTCGGTGAGTCGCTATCCTATTAGCGTCATTTGTGTCACTGCTGGGCCAATTTATGAAAGGAAGCAAATAAATTACTGTCCGAGTTTGGCAGAGACAGTCGTGGTTAATCCTGAGTCACCCCATTATTTCGGGGCTTTGAAAATGTCCTGATTTCTATCTCCTCCTCCCACTTTCCTCCTTCTTCAGCTCACTTCAATTTCTGCATAATGAGTGCCAAGGAGTTTGAACCCCATCAACTCAAAAGTGGGGAGAGGAGAAGAAAGAAGGGCGCAGGGACTTGCC
>NW_024813742.1:0-2450 GCF_019175285.1 Sceloporus undulatus
ATATATATTGTGTGTCTTTACATATATATATATATGTGTATACATGTTTCTATGCTCATAACTGCATATATATGTGTGTATATGTGTGTGTATGTTTATATCTATATGTGTGTGTGTGTGTGTGTGTTTCTGTGTATACATCTTCACTTGCACATAAATGTATGTTTAATAATTTCTGTAGAGATCCACATGTGTTTATGAGAGCAGCCTTTGGCAGTGCAGTGCTTTTTAATTATTTCCAGGAAGTAACACTGTCTCAGCCTCAGAGTAAATGCATATGTAGAGCCATATGTTTTGCATATACATATGTATATGTATTTGTGTGTGTAGTTATACATGTTTGAGTGTGTGTGTGTGTGTGTGGTGACAAACATTATAACCTTATATTTAAATTTATTGGAAAAGAAAAGGGTTATAGCTTCAAGCTGTTTCCTAGGATTCATGCCTGTTTAGTCTAATTTTGGACACTAACGATCGGGCGGGGGAAAGTTCCCCCGCCCTGTTTTGTGAGGTAGTTGGTTGCTATCCTTGGGAGTTGTGGAAACCAATATAAAACAGGAGCTGCATAATTCCAGCCTGATGAGAGTTTATATTACATCAAGAAAATTCTTACCCTCACTAGGCTTGACTACTTTTCAGGTAGGGGTGAGCATGAAAGACATTACTTATTACTGTATTTTAAACAAGGGTCGACATTGACACAGCGACCCACTTCCTCAGATACAATTATCACTACCTCTTGATCACCTACTGGTTTGCCAAGAGCTGTTTAAGCGGCAATAACATAAAATTTGCATAATAATCCACAGGCAATCTTCCCATTGGACTAGCTTCTTATCGGCACAACCCCTTCATTAACATACTTAGCTCCGCCTTGCTTGCTCTGGAGAGATTCCTCTCCCCTTCCATCATTTGGAAGGTACCACTGAAGCTGAAATGAGAGGTGGGGGGGGAATTGTTTCAACATATTTTTCTACCATTTAAACAGAGTAGTTTATGATCCTTGGTGGTATCCCGGCGTGTCTGGGCCATTATCCTGCTTGGTGCCCAATAAATCATCTCATGAGATGAATCACTGGGTACCAGCGGTGCTGCGCCTCCAAATTCACTTAACCAGCCCCCCTATTGAGAGGCCGGTTTGCACAACCACCAAGGATAACTCAGGGTTCCACCATGTAATGGAAGTGCCCATTTGAGTCATAGCCTGTCTGTCTAATATTTCAGGGACACCATCAATTCCACTGACTTTTTGGATCACAGTGAGCAAACTTCATCTGCATATTCTCCCTCCCAAAATGCAACGCTCTGAGCTTTTGATATTGCAGACTACAATTCCCAGACTACCCTTCCGTTCTAATCGCTGTGATATCCACAGCATATCCGGAACCAGTCAGCATTCTACAGCAACAACAACAACAACAACAACAACAACAAACTGATTTCCAGCCGCCTCTCCTGTATTTTTCTATTTTTGGCCTGTTATGATTACTTTCAATAAAATCTATTTTCATGTTGTAATTCATTCTTCTGTTGTAGAATTAATTCCACTTCAAATTACTGTATTGTTATTGATATATATATATATATATATATAGAGAGAGAGAGAGAGAGAGAGAGAGAGATATGTGTATGTTGGGACTTGTAGTTTTGCTGAGGTGTTTGGCCATCTCTGCCAGATGCCACAACAAACTAAAATACCCCAGCATTCATTAATATGGAGCCATTGGAAGCTATAGTGGCATCTATTTTTTTTCCCAGTCCAGTGCTGAAGCAAACATATTCTTACTGATATGCTTTTCCATTGATATGCTGGAAAGGGGCAAGGTTTCGGGGTAGGGCAGCTTTGGCCAGGCCGGTGAGTGAGGAGAGGGAAGGAGCAAGTGGGCGGTGCCAGGGCACGGTTTTGGGGCGGAAGTCGCGCTTTGCCAGGGAGGGTCAGGGAATGGAGCTATTCTGTTCACGAGCACAGCAGCATACCGGGCAGTGCTACTCCAGATCGGGGAGGGGGATGTGCGCACGGGCACGGGCACGCGCACGCTCCTACAAGCACCTTTTCCTCTTTGCCTCTGGTGGGGGGGGGAGGGACAGCATTAGCATCTTTTGGTACTTCTGTTTGTCTCATACAAGAACAAAGAAGAGGAAGTAGGACATTGCCTTTTTTAGGATGGAGGCAAAGGTGTTGAATCTCACCTTTTATGTATACTCCTCCCTCTTTTCATCCCTCTCTTCTCCCTAGAGCCATTTTTAAAAACAACGCTTGCTTGCAGGTCGGCCGCTTGTGTTCCTCCTTGGCAACTTTTGGCAAAACCAATTTTAAAATTTTCAAAACAGCCATGGAGGACACCTCGAAAGTGGGTGGGAGAGGATGTAGTTGGAAAGTGGATGAGACTAGAGCTTTGATTGCTATTTGGGGTGAAGAGAATATACAGATGCAATTAAACAAGAGTCAC
>NW_024813743.1:0-2450 GCF_019175285.1 Sceloporus undulatus
CCCCTCTGACCCAGGAAGCCTCCTTCTAACCATCCATCAAGAAGCCAAGCCCTTCATCCAGTCCATCTGCCTTGGTCCAGGCCTCGGAGGTGGAAAAGATCTGCTGGACCTGATCCTATTCCCCACCACCACTCCCTTCTCCTTTTGTGTCGTGTCTTTTAGATTGTAAGCCTGAGGGCAGGGAACCGTCTGACTAAAAAATTGATGTACAGCGCTGTGTAAACTTACAGCGCTTTATAAATAAAGGTTAATAATAATAATAATAATAAATTCACTGTATCTTAATAAGAACAATCTTGCTTTCCCTTTCCTCCTCCCTTCCTCTTCTGACAACAGTCTCATATGCTCCAACCTGGTACCATTGAAGGCTCATTTGGCCAACTCACCTTCCACCTTGGGTCTCTCTCCTTCCTCCCCACTCACAACCCACCAAGTCTCTCTCTCTCTCTTTCTCTTTCTCTTTCTCTTTCTCTCCTCTCCACTCTCCAGCCTTTATCCCTTCTCCTAGCAGAGTTCTTGACTGAGCCAACAAGACAGCAATGAGGTTTCTGTGTGCAGGAGGTGAAGCAGGAGCTGACATTTTCAAAATTCCCAGTCATTTAAAAAGTCTGCCCAGACAGATATTTTAGCTCTAAAAGGAGGACATCTCCAGGAAAAGGAGGACATGCAGTAACCCTATTAAGCCAGTGCACTTAATTATATTGATTGATTGAAATTTTATTTATATACCGCTGTTCGTATGATCACGGCAGTTTACAAAACAAAATGAAAATACGATAATTACAGATTACAGATATAATACAATACAGATCACAGATTAAAAATTAAAATTAACAGCAAGAATCCCTCATATAAAACCATACACTCCTATACATCATTAAAATCCGTCATTAAGACCAGTCGAGATAATAAAACAGTCTAAAAAATACAATACATAGTATACAGGAGCAAAACAGTCAGGACATGTGGGGGAAGGCTTGATGAAATAAATGAGTCTTAAGGTTTTTCTTAAATGACTCCAGGGAGGGGGCTAAGCGGAGCTCCTCAGTGAGAGCGTTCCAAAACTGCGGGGCCACAACAGAAAAAGCCCTTTGCGCAGTCATTGCGTATCTTGTCTTCACAACACTCAGAAGTTTTTTCCCACCTGACCTGAGAGTGCAGGGCGGATTGTATGGGGAGAGGCGGTCCTCCAAGTACTCTGGGCCCAAGCCATTTAGGGCTTTATAGGTAACAACCAACACCTTGTATTGTGCCCGGAAGCGAATTGGCAGTATATAAAACACAAGTCCTCTACCAGGGAAATGGTGATAGGCCATCTTTTAAGTCTCATGCCCTGTGTTTTATACAACATTATCACAACAATTTACTACATAATGGCCTGTTACAGACTGCCAAAATAAAACTGCTTTGGGTCTCTTTGGTGGTATGCTGTTTAAATGATGCATGCATCCTAAGAATCCAGAAGCTGCACCAAAGCTGCACTCCAGTGCTTAGGAATGGAGTGTGGCTTTGGCGTGACCTCTGGACTCTTAGGACCCATGCATCATTTAAATAGCATACCTCCAAAGAGACCCGAAGCAGCTTTATTTTGCCAGCCTGTAACAGGCCAATGTTTCCTTTCTTTTGCTATACAAACCTGACCTTAACAATCACTAAGGAGGTAGTCATTCTTTACCCAGCACTGCCTTCTGTGATCTCGTCTAAATTACTCAGGAGAATGATCATTAAGAAGAAATACAGCAACCCAGTTGCACACAAAGACAACTAGTGGGATTCCATTCTTACAAAGCAATATTAAATGACATTCGGCTATTATGAGGATTAGGTAAGATCCTATTCATCTAATTACAGGGCTATCAACAGCAGAGAACTCACTCACTCCATTGTAAAGAGGTCTGGCTAAGCTATCTACAATACAGTGGTACCCCGGGATACGAATTACCCAGGTTACGAATTTTTCGGGTTACGAAAAAATCCCATAGGGATTTATTGTTTCGGCTTACGAAGGTTTTTTCGGGTTACGAAAAAACCTCGGTGCTATTTTCCGCCACCGGAGGGCAGCAGAGAGCTATTTTTCCATTAGCGCCTATGGCAATTCGGCTTACGAAGGTTTTTCGGGTTACGAAATTAGCCGCGGAACGAATTAATTTCGTAACCCGAGGTACCACTGTACATATAAAAGGCAGGTACAAGGGTAGCAAAACATCTAAGGAAGGCTTCCCTTATTTAAGAAATTACTGTAGCTATTAATACAGAGCTTATTTGATTTGCAACATACTGCACCAGTGGTTCTCAACCTTTGGCTCTCCTAATGTTTTGGACTTCAACTTCCAGAAGTCCCAGACAGCTTGCCCAAATGATCAGGAATTCTGGAAGCTGAAGTCTAAAATGCCTGGAGGGCCCAAGGTTGAGAACCACTGTACTACACTAAGGCACCTTTCTAATATTAG
>NW_024813744.1:0-1451 GCF_019175285.1 Sceloporus undulatus
ACAATTGACTTCCCATGTTTGTCCAGTTTGTATAAACCATTATCATTTAAATCTTATTTTCTTCCATTCAAAAGTAATGTGGTTTTTTTAATGATTCTTTTGTGCATTTAAAGTCTAGCTGAATTTATTTTGATCTTCACACAATTAGTGTCTCGGCAAATTTAAGTTTACCTTCTCACAGTACAGTAGTATTGGAGCCCAGTTCTGTTCTACTTTATGTACATTTTGTCTTTTTAATCTAGCAGTTAACATATCCATAATGTTAAAACATACACACATGTATATGCACTTAAGCATACCAAAATGTCTTCTCGTGCAGCCTCTCTCGTCTTGCCACATAAACACCAACTTCGCTATGCCTTGTCTCTCGCCTCCGTCTTTCGCCAAGTGATCATGGTCATCCTGCTCATTGCTGCTGACTACTCCATCTTCTGGCTCTTTGACTTGGTACGGTATCAGCTGCAGGGAGAAATCGTCGCAAGAGGTAAGAAGGAGGAAGAGGGAAAAGGAGACGTACTGTGCACAAGTTGTCCCATCATTCAGCACACTGGGCCTCAGAGGCTGACACTCTGCTGCCATTTAGGACCTGGCTTCCTAGAATTTTGAGAACCATTTTGGCAAATGTGCCAGTTTTGCTTTCACCCACATTCGGAGTTGCAAGTTTTAGTATCTCGCAGTTTCAGTGACCAAGGAGGGCATCTCTCCTCTGCATGACTGCCTGAGGTCAGGATCGGATCGGATGAGGGAAAATAGACTTAAGCTGAATCCAAACAAAACAGAGGTACTCATGATAGGTAGCCCTAACCGGGATATGGAGTTATTTTCCCCAGTCCTGGACGGGGTCACACTTCCCCTAAAGGACTGTGTTCGCAGCTTGGGGGTGCTTCTGGATTAGTCACTTCAACTATCATCTCCGATAGATGCAACAGCCAGGAGTGCCTGTTATCAGCTTTGGCTGATATGCCAGTTGCACCCCTAGGGCCTAGAAATGGCTGTGCATGTGCTGGTAACCTCTCATCTCAATTTCTGCAATACAGACTACATGGGGCAACCCTTGTGCCACACTCAAAGGCTTCAACTGGTACAAAACATGGCAGCCAGACTGGTCGCAGGAAAATCTAGGTTCGACTGAATTACACCTATCTTAAAGTCACTACATTGGCTGTCTATTAGCTTCCGGGCACAGTACAAGGTATTGTTTATTACCTGTAAAGCCCTACATGGCTTGGGTCCAGCTTACTTGAAGGAACGGCTCCTTCCCATATAATCCTTCCCGCACACTCAGGTCTTCTGGGAAGAACTTACTGCAGGGACGTAGCTAGGATTTTAGGAAGGGGGGGGGGTTCCAGACTAAGTGCCACCATTATAATGGGGCTTGGGTGCGGTGGCGCAGCAGCACACACCATTCATTTTTCTAATGGAAGGGGGAGGTCCAGACCCCAAGAACCCCC
>NW_024813744.1:1551-2450 GCF_019175285.1 Sceloporus undulatus
CCAGACTAAGTGCCACCATTATAATGGGGCTTGGGTGCGGTGGCGCAGCAGCACACACCATTCATTTTTCTAATGGAAGGGGGGGTCCAGACCCCAAGAACCCCCCCCTTGGCTACGTCCCTGCTTACTGCAGTCAAGGATAACCAGACTGATGATGACTTCCCAGAGGACCTTCTCCGTTGCCGCTCCAAAAATCTAGAATGACCTACCGGAAGAGACTCACCAAATAACCTTCCTTGAGGCTTTCAAAATGGCAATAAAAACAATTCTTTCCCAGCAGGCCTTCCCAGACTGACCTTTATCCAAACTAGAACAAGTCTGATCCTCTGACTAAATCTCACCGCTGTCGCTATGTGTTAATTGATGTCAATTTGTTATTGTGATCTGTATTTATATATAGTTTTATTGTGATAATTTTATTCAGGGAGAGAGGGTAAGGGTTGGGGGGAGTCGGGGGGTTGCGTTGTTTGATTATTTTGTATTGTATTAACTTCAGTTGTTATCCGCCTCGCTCTCCAAAAGGGAAGAGGTGGGATATAAATAAAGATTTATTTATTATAGTAAAGGCTGATGAAAATCTATTTATTTATTTATCTACCTGTCGCTCTGGGACTCATCAGGGCCTCTAAGGCAATGCACAATCAATAAAAACATTTGTAAAATGTTAAATTAATAACTGTATCCTACCTTGAATCCTATTTTGGGAGAAAGGTGGGATATAAATCCCATAAATAAACAAATAAATGCCACTTTAAAATAGTCAAAATGCGTCTTTCAAAATAGTTTTAAAAGCAGGCTGCTTAGAAAACAGCAAGATACATTAATGCATCTGAGGAATGGGATTGAAATCTACAAAAGCTCATGCTACCAATTTTCAAGATCTCTCTACATACTGATTC
>NW_024813745.1:0-2450 GCF_019175285.1 Sceloporus undulatus
CACAAGGGGCATCACAGCACTTGTCACACTCTCTCAGCCTTAAGGGAAGGTGAAGGCAAATCCCCGAAAACCATTGGGCAAGTTACATTCTCTCAGCCTCAGAGGATGGCAAAGTCAAACCCTCTCTGAACAAACCTCCCAAGAAAACCTCTTGAAAGTGCACACTTGCACACACCCAAGTCACCAAAGGCAGACTCTCTGAACAAACCAAGAAAACCCACTAGGCAAGTAAGTCACACACTCTCAACCTCAAGGAAAGGCTGTCAAAGGCACACTCTCTGAACAAACCAGAATGTTTTGAAATTCCTCCTGGGCAGAAATGTAGGATGTGTCCTGGATAAAGGATGATGTCTGGTCACCCTGGTAAAATGGAGGAAATTTTGACATTGCTCCTGGGCTGAAATGTGTGCCGTATCCTGGATAAAGGAGGACGTGTGCTATCCTACCAAAAATGGAAGACATTTTTACATTCATCCAGGCCAGAAGGTTGAAACATAGGACATGTCCTAGAAAAGGAGGACATCTGGTCATCTTACAAAAAATGAGGACTTTTGAAATTCCTTCTGGGCAGAAGTCTGAAATGTAGGATGTGTCCTATAAAAGGAGGCCAGAAAAGAGCCAAGCCTCAATATCTGGACCCCAGAACATACCCCAACTCCCAGAATTCCATAGCCATGATTCACAAAAGAGTTAAATTGCTACCAAACCTGGTTATTTCTTTAGTGTGGGATGCAGCCTGATGCAGCCTCTTGTCCCTCCCTCCCTCTCCTCCAGGGCTTTTTGGCTCCTCCCCCTCAGACCCCGCAAAAAGTTTAGGGGTGGCACTTGTGCTCCTCCTGGCTTTGCCAGGGCCGGGAGGAGAGAAAAGGGCACTTGTTGGAGCGTGCGCATACATGCTCGCAGCCCCAAACAAACACCAGGGCGCCACTTGCACTCCTACTGAAGCCTAGAGGAGAGCAAGAGCAAGTGGGCCCTGGTGTTTGTTTGGGGCTGCGAGCATGCGCGCGCGTGCTCCAACAGGCACCCTTTTCTCTCCTCCTGTTGAAGGGGGGGTCTGGACCCCAGAACCCCCCCCTTAGCTCCATCCCTGCCCCATTAGAAAATAAAAAGACTTTGCAAGGGATCTGACCCATTAATCCCCCCTAAGTTGAGACATACCTGGGGAAAAAGAGGGGGTGAAGGTTTTGGGGGGGTTGGGGGGCAAGGAGAAGGAGGAAGGGGGGAATTGCTAAGAAGGCTTGGGAGTGGAACATGTAGTTTGCAGTGGCACAAGGGACTGCCTGTGGTCTTCCAAATGCTATGTGTGCTTGGGAGTGGAACATGTACTTGTAGAATTGGAGGGGGGGTGTTTGGCCAGAAAGGGAAGTGCATTTCTGTCATCTGTCTAGGAATAATGCCAAAATGTCCTCCATTTTGAGTTTGCCTAAGAAACATGCATTTATATTAATTCTTTTTTAAATTATTTTTTTTAGTTGTTCGCATGTCCTCCATTTAAAAATATGTCCTACATTGGGGGCTAAAATTTGTCCTACATTTGTCCCAGTTTGGAGGTTGACAGTTATGGCAACCCTAATTGCAGGGTTTTCTCATGTCAGACAGGCAGCAGCAGTAGTGTGCAGAGGATGACACTGGCAAATAATCTCTCAGAGATAAAGGCAGTGGCACCAAAGCTAAAACTAGTTAGTACTGAGCAGAAAGAGGCATGGTAAACCTCTTTTGAATGTCTTTGACTACAAAAATGGTATGATGAGACAATCCAAAATGAAACAAGATAGTGCCAGAAGATGAAATTTCCTGGTTGGATGGCACTGAATGAACCACTGGGATACAGCAGAGGACGACTACAAATAGCACTGTGGCTAATGATGCAACTGACTCAAGCTGAAAGGATGTTTGGCTGTGGAAGTGCTCAGAGGTGAAAGGAAAATCAGAAGCTGCACAACATGTATACAATTGTGGAATGTGGGAAGCATAAATCAAGGGAAGCTAGGTATAGACAATCATGTTTAGGAAGGAAGAAGGCATTAGGAAAAGAAGAAGACTACTTTACAGATGGATAGATTCAATAAAAGAAGCCACAGCTCTGAGTCTGCAAGACTTGAGCAGTACTATTGATGACAGGATATCTTGGAAGTCTCTCATTCATAGGATCCCCTTAGGTTGAAGTCAACTTGGCGGCAGTTAACAACAACAAAAAACTGAAGTCAGTGCCAGGAGGTATAGTGCAGTTTTAGTAAACAATTAAGCTTAGGGATTTATGGGGGCATTTGTAGTAAAAGAACATTTTAAATAAATAAATAACAACAGATGTTTTTTTATTTCTGTATTTTTAAAAAACAACTCTGAAGGATATAATGTTGGGTGTGAGGATACATCAGAGCTAAGTGCTCTCTCCAAGATCCAGTCAGGAGGAAGGCTAATGGGGTCTCCGAACCACTGCAAGTTGCCCA
>NW_024813746.1:0-2450 GCF_019175285.1 Sceloporus undulatus
GGTTTTATTTCTTCTCCTGTAGACTGTAACAGTTTTTAAAATGATATTTAGTTTTATTGTTCATGTGTGATACTTTTGTTTTTTTATACTGGTTTATGTAAATGCTGCCTCAAATGCCTTAGATTATAAATAAATACTTCCTTCTCGCTTAGCAGGTATAAACTCAATGTTAGTCATACAATAAATATTTTGATCTTTAATAGATGAATCACTAGCTCAAAATCTATCTTTGCTAACCACTAAAGATTTTTGAGCCCCTTCATGGCATACCCACAATTTTGATAATTGCTGAGCATTATCAAGCTTACTCCAGGAATAGAAAATTACTTTGCATGAGGGCAGTCAAACATCAGTGGTAATATTGCTACGCAAATGGTGATGGAATGAAATGAAATGGTAAAAGGAAAGATTTCTTTACTGGTACCTGTGCTAATGTATTTTGGAGATTTAGTGACTGTGAAAAAAAAGAAAATTTAAGGACAATAGAAAGAACAGTAATCTCCCAAATCTAGAATGCAACTGTTTGGCTTCCATTCTCCTCAGAATATACCTATGGACAAGGACATATTTATTTTGGTGGTGGTGGGGGACATACTAATAAATGATTGTTTAATGTTACATGTACAAATTCCAGGTTCAAGTGCCCCCTGATGTCCTATCATCCTCAGGCAAACTGTGAGCTTTTTGCTTCCGTGACTTATCATTACATCAACAAATCTAGCCATAATGTGCTCTTTCTTAATTGTGATTTAGTGCAGAAGTGGGAAATTGGTGACCCAGATGTTTTTGAATTCTGACTTCCATCAGCTCCTGCCATCATGACCAATGATTAGATTGGATGGGAGTTGTAATTTAACAGCATCTGGAGGAGCACTGCTCCCTTGGTTTATGGACACAAGCCAGGATCCCAAACCATAAACCAAAGTTGGTTTGTTAAATCTTGTGTGTCTTCAAGACATTTCTGACATTTGGCAACACTAAGGCAAATTATCAATAGGTTTTAGTGACAATATTTATTCAGAGAGGATTCGCCTTTGTCTTCCTCTGAGACTGTGACTTGGTCAAGGTTACCTGGTGGGTTTCCACGGCTGAGCAGGGATTAAAACCTTGGTCTCCAGAGTTGAAATCTAACATTCAGACCACTACACCATCACATTTTTTTTTTTTTTACAAAATTTGGACTTGACAGTGAATTGTAGTTACCAGATAATGCAGTGTGCCCTTGGCTTACGTGGGAGATCCGTTCTGGACCCCCCGTGTAAGCCAAATATCGCGTATGCTCAAGCCCCATTCAAGTTAATAATAATAATAATAATAATTTATTTATATCCCGCCTCTCCCTGTATTGGATTGAGGCGGGTAACAAGATATCAAAAAGAATAAAATCAAGTAAAAAACAAACAAAACACAAAGCAAAAACAAAAACAAAACAAAACATGGAAACAGTAGTTAAAAGACATATTACATTTCAAGTTCCCAAACTCCCTCCCACCCTATGAAACAATAAAACAATTCCCAACTGATGGCCAATAAAATGAATCAAGATCAATCAATCCAATGGGAACAATTAGGTAAGTGGAAAAATTGGAAGTCAGTTTGGGAAGGCTCGCCGGAAAAGATCCATTTTTATTGCCTTCTTGAAAGCACCTAAAGATGTTATTTGGTGGTGCATGCAGCATGGGCGTGTGCCCCATTCATTCAAATGGGACATGCCACCTCTTGCGCCCTGCATGCTCCCATGCGGCTCTACACAGCTTTGCGCATAAGCTCAAAGCCGCGTATAGCACGCCCGCATAAAACGCGGGCGCACTGTGGAAGTAAAAGTATCAAATCTCCTCGTGGTTCTGTTGGGGGAGGTATGGGGAGCACTAAGCCTGAGGCTCCTTCGTGCAATGTTATATCATAGTTCAGCATTATGTCCAACAAGGCCAACCTCAGACACCTGAACTTGGGTTGTAATCTTAGAGTACTGCTGTGGGAAGGAACAACAGAAACAATTGCAACACAGCTAGGAACAATCTCCTGGACTTTTGAAGATGTCCAGATTAAGGATAAAGTGAGGAATACTTGCACATTTCCTCATCCTTGACATGAAGGGGCATCCCAACACCTCATGAAACTCCATTGAAAATTGGTCCATCATCATGAGGGTTTTTCTTGCATTTGGGGACTTTTTATCACAAAGATTTGCACAGAAAACGTTGTCATCCCCCCTACAAAATTCATTGTTTTGTACAAAAGCCTTTCACAAAAATTTCCACCAAAACGTCTTGAAATGAGGGGGAAAAACAATGGAAGAATTCAGATACTCCCATAATGTTGCCCAGCTGGGGGAAAACTTTTGGAATTCTCTATTCTTGGATCAAACATTGATCAGAATGGGGACTGCAGTCAAGAAATCAGAAGAAGACTAAGAATGAGGAGGGCAGCTATGAAAGAACTAGAAAAGG
>NW_024813747.1:0-2450 GCF_019175285.1 Sceloporus undulatus
CAATCTATTTCCGTTTGTCTAAATATAGATTCTCTAAAGCAACAGTAGATTTTACCATTTTTGAAGGTAATTAGGCTCTGTCACCACCTCTGGCTCCTCAGAAGCCTATGGAGGAAAGGAAATTTAACATTTATTCAACATATTTAATACAGTGTATTAATTAATGCAACAATTGGCTATAATATATATTTAGTAATGTATTTAAAACATGAATTAATGTCACACATTTACTATATTATATTAATGAATGAAATACATATAAGTTAATTGAATAATTTAATATGTATTAAATAAAGAATGCAATATGTTTAAATTATTATATTAATTTAGTACAATATATATATATATTGTCCCTAAAATGTACCAGATCCTTTCTGATCTTGGAGGCTAAGCAGGGTAAGTCCTGGTTGGTACTTGGATGGGACCCCATCAAGAATACTAGGTGCTGTAGGTCAGAGAAAGGAACCAGCAAAACCACCCCTTGAGTATTCCTTGCCTATGAAAACCCTAAGTAATTCATGAGGTCATCATAAGTCAACAGGCAATGTGAAAGCACAGGCAGACACTACAGACTGATAATATAATGTAAGTGTGACATTAAATAATGTAATAATGCAATCTATAATAATATAAAATGATGTATAACAATATATGAGAGGCAGCGCGATGTCATGTTTTCAGCATTGGACTATGACTACGGAGACCAGCATTCAAATGCCAGCTCAGCCATGGAAACCCAGTGAGTGACCTTGGGCAAGAAACACTCTCTCAGCCTCAGAGGATGCCAAGGCGGAATGGTAAGTTACACAGACTCCACATCTCTTCAACTTTCATCCCTTCCTACAAATTGCAAACTCCTTTGCCATCTGGATTCCTTCTTCCCAGGAAAAACACAGGCATTGCTCAAGATGCAAGGATCTCCCTTGCTAAGAAAGCCAGCTGAATTTGGACTTTCTTTCATCCTTCTCCAGGTCAAAAGCCTTCTTACAAAGTTGTAAAGAATACATGGAGGGAGATGGGAAGAGAAATGCATACTTGCAGAAGCAGTGAGATCCAGCAGTGAATGGTGGGGCCGTGTCAGTTTGCATGTCTCTGTCTTCAGACCTCACTGGCATTAGTTTGCCTTTTCAAAAAACAGTGGCCTTGTGGGCTTTTCTCAGGAACAGGTGTAACTTTGGGGCTGGAGAGATGGGCGGCTTTTAGCATTTGAGATGCAAATGGATTCCCTAGACTTTGACAATCTCCCAGCTGCCAGGAAGAGGAGGAGGAGGAGAGGCCTCTTGCAAGAGAGACCCTCCCATGCCATCTCAACTAAGGACAGAAAGAACGAAACGCAGGCATCTGACTAACATCCTCCATTGCTTTCCCCTGGTTGAAGAAGCAGCCATGGAGCTTCCAAAGCTTGCAACAAGGATAGTGTGCATTTTGGTCCCTTTCACACGGAGTTTCATTCAGCCATGTGTCCCCCTTAATCCTATATCTGGGCATTTCATTTTTCTGCCCTAAATGCAGTACCTTACATTTCTGTGTTGAATATCATTTTGTTAGCTTTGGCCCATCTTTCTAATCTGTTAACGTCGATCTGAACGTTGATCCTGTCCTCTGGAGTATTAGCTATTCCTCCTAATTTGGTGTCATCTGCAGATTTGATAAGTATGTTCCCAATCCTGTGCTCGAAGTCATTGATGAAGATGCTGAAGAGCCCTGGCCCCAGGAGAGAGTCCTGTGGGACCCACTGGTGACTTCCCTCCAGGAGAGAGCCCTGAGGACTCTGAGGAAGGAGGCCCGGTTCTCGGGAGCCCTCCGAGGGCAGTGACTATTCCTGGCAGAGGCGTCTGAGCGCTGGACTGCGATTCCGGAGACAGGCTCCGGTCCCCCTTTTGGCCTCGGATAACGATCTAAAAGGGCAGTTAGAGGCCTCTCCTGGAGAGGATCGGAAAAGGCGGTTAAGATTCTCTCCTTGGAACCGTTCTAACAGGTTCCTTTCCTTTTGTCCCCGGAGCCAGGCTCCTTCCCCCAAAGGCCCCTCTTCTCCGTGGAAGGGAGCTCCTCCCTCCTCCTCCTCCTCCCTTCCAAATAGTGGATCTGGGGGCAATGGTCCCGTTCACCTGCAGCCTCCTGCTCCAGCCTCCGCCTCCACGAAATGCCTCCCTTTCCTTGCCGACAAGAAGATGCAGAAGGCGCTCCGTCCCTTCCTCCGGAAATGAGCTCAGAAAGCGGGGTCACTCCTCAGTAACACTTCCTGCCTCTCTAGGAAGCGGAGCGCGCTGTCTCGCTGGACGCCACTTTCCTAGAGAGCTCAGAGGGAACGCAGCGTCACTCTCCTCCTCCTCAGTAACACTTCCTGCCTCTCTAGGAAGCTCAGCTCGCTGCTCAGAGACCTCCGCTTCCTAGAGAGCGTAACGTAGCGTCACTCTCCTCTTCCTCCTCATTAACGCTTCCTGACTCTC